>NW_015151001.1:143851-168670 GCF_000732505.1 Cyprinodon variegatus | reverse complement strand
AAGATCAACACTGCGGCGTGGAAGCAAGGTCAGGCAGGAGCTTATAAAGGAGAGGTCTTCTGATGAGAGGATTAGCAACAGGTGTGCAGGAAGATTCCAGCCCTAGGGGAAAAAATACACAGAACAGAAGAGGATCCTCGGCGCCCTCTGGTGGGCAAGCCTGAGGATCCCAACAAGATCAACATACAACAGAAAATTATTCCAACAGAAAATTATTCCAACATCGAATTTTAGTAGCACCTTACTGACGAGAAAAAATAAGTTTATTTTAAGTTTAAAAAAAAAATATCAGCTTTGATTATACTGTTATTTCTTGGAGGTAGAAGCCAGACATAATTTAAGTTTCTGGGATATTTAGAGAAAAAACCTCTTTAGCTAAAATTAGTCAATATTTAATTGAAATAAGTTTAAGTAGTAGTAGAGTGCGTGAATTTAAATTTGGTTAAATTTTGTTATCATGTTTAAAACCATACAAAACATTGGCTATTTTTTATATTTTTAACTCCGAATTAATTTAGGTTAGATACAAACGAATCGATCTGACAGCGTATGCTTGATTATAATAAAAAAACAGTCCCTGCAGCCTTCTACCTTGTTTTTCTTTTATTCTGAACCCATTTTTGAAAGAAAGCTGACTATCAATGGACCTCTGACAAACTTGCCAAAAGAAAGCAAATCAATAACATGGAAATCTGTTGTCACTCCATGATGTTCTCCTTCTCATGGACAAGGAAGTAGTTTTGTGTTGTTGACCAACCGTCTTTCTACAGTAGTTTTTGGTGCATCGACACCACAGGCAAGGGGGTAAACAGGTGGGTTCAAAGGTTTGTTTCTTGTGAATGTAAACTGCACCAGATAAAAAAATTAACAATGTTGCAATTTTGGTGAAATATCAGGTGTGAAAACAACCTTATAGTCTGCCAGCTATGATGGAAAACAGTCAGAAATGTGGAGTGACAAGGACATTTTCCCCCATACTTCTATAAGCTCTGTTTAGTAACATTTTTAAAATGATTTTCTGACATGTTATTGTGTCAAACAAGAGATTATCTGTACATGTTATCCTCTCACAGAGCCAGGATTTGGTGAAGTCAGCTTTATGGCTAAATCAAGATGACAGCTGCTGACATATCCTGAATATAATAAGGATGTTTTATCAGATTAGCTGCCCTGTGTTCACCTGCTTCTCTTTATTCTGAGTTTGTTTCCAACTGAAATGAAGGATTTTATCCCTACTTACAAAATAATGGATGTGAATTAGACATAACATGATACAAATACAATGGCCCTCTGCTGAATGGCATGGGATTATAGTGCATGTATAATGAATCAATGGGGAAATGCAGGAATATTTGCACCTTAGAGGTTTTTTGGATGGTTGAAATCCTAGTCTGAAATAATGATGCACAATGAATTCCTGTGTGCTTCCCTCTGACACCATCCGCTGTCTCCTCCTGGACCGACCCGCTCCTTGTGCTGAAGGGCTTCTACTAAATGTCAAGAATTAAGTGTCTACAACTCGTTCAGCACCGCTGAGCTTATTGGTGTCTGGAAACCTGACTGAGCTCCATTAACAGCCTAAAGGTCATCAGAAGACCCATCGAGGTCTGATGCTGATGAATCACTGAGCTGCTCTGAGACATCGGTGTGCTTCTCACACAGACAAAACATGAAGCATCTTTGTCCAGAGAGGTGATGACCTCAGAGTCTGGTGTGGTTTATAGGTTCTCACAGGTTCTACTCAGCTTAAGGTCTGGTGTCGGAGTCAGACAGAGGATAGAAGGGGGTCGACATAGATGCTGATAATATGATCTCTGCTAAATGTTACAATCAGGTCAGTGAGTGGAAATCAACTGAGGAGGTACAGATGTATATAAGAGAACATCAGAACATCTACACAATGTGACCGTTACACAGGTTTAGACAGGTTACACAAAGGAATGAGCGTCTTCCTGTGCAGAACATGTCCCTGCCACTCAGGCAAAAGGAATCAGGCTCTTTCATCACCTGGTGTTACTGTATTGCAGATCTCTGGGCTGCTGGCCAGTTTCAGCTGCTTCATCAGAGCTTTACTGTTCTTTAGAGAAAGAGACTGTTCTGCTTCAGGACTAATGTTCTATTGTCTATTAGTTAACCTGAGTTTCCCCTCCTCAGGCTGCCAATGATGGTTTATTGTCCTACTTCTTCACTCTGTCTCTGTATCCTCTTTTTTTCTGTTGGTTTTGTATCTTAATTTTTTTCCCAAAGTTTTATCTGTTGCTGATCTGACCTCTGCGGTGAGTTCATGCTGTTTCTGAATGCATCTAAACTCCATACAGTCACGCTCCATGTGTCTATGAGGTGAACCTCACCCAGCTGACATTCTTCCATGTAAACAGGTCACATGGTCCTGCCGGCCTCTGATTGGCTCATTAGGTCTCCAGCTCGGCCTCAGATGCCTGAAAATGCTGCCTTTGTGTAACCATCAATAACTCCAGATTAGAGAAGCGTGACTCCGTGAAGAACGTCACCATCAGTGAAGCTGTTTGAGCCTGAACCAGGTCACATGGTCCACCAGCAGCGCGGACGGCCTCCCCTTCTGTGTGTGGCGTTGACCTCGGCTGTCAGCAGACCACATCATCAAATGTCTGTGCTTCAGGGTCAAGCTGTCTGCAGCTCTGTGTCTTTTCCACCAACATGGTGTGGACACTTGTCAGAGAAATTGATTTATTTCCAAGTGTGCTATGCTCCGCTGCTGATCCGTAAAGAAGAAATCAGCCTGTTGTTCCTGCTCATTGCTGCTGGATTTCAGGTCTCTTATTTCTAATCTGTTCACCAGATTCCCACACAGAAGAACTGGATCAGGGAGCATGGTTTGGGGGCTTTTTTTTATTCATTTCAGAGGAGAAACCTGCAGGCCTGTCAAGAACCTTCTACAGAAACATGACATGAAACATTAATGTGGAACCAGCTGACCCCTTAATAGATCCACAACTACATAGCCCTTCTCTCATGGGAAGACTTTGCTGAAGAACCTGGGAGAGTGAGGTAAATGTTTCCCTCATGCACTTGTTCCCTTTGTATCCTGATCTCAGGTCAGCTGGAGTTTCAAAAGTAACCTGAGATGCAACAGACTGAATATGAATATAATAATGCTGCAGGATACCATATGGACTGTAAAATAAACAAGACCATTGATGAAGAGAAGGAAATCCACCCCTTTTTAGTTCATTTACTTTGATATTTTTGTCTAGTCAAAGTCAGCAGTAAAGAAAAAGACTGTCTTTAAGTAACAGCTGATTATATTGCACAACTGTTTCATTAATTTATGTTTTTTGTGCTGAGGAGGGACTTTCTTTTCCACATAAATTCAAAAGGTTCAGATTAGGGCTGCAACTTATGATTATTTTTCAAATTGATTAATCTGTCTGTTATTTTTCCATAAATCAATTATTGAGAATTGGATAGAAAAAGGTTCCTTAAAGAAGAACTTTTCTACTTTAGGAGTTCTGGATAGAGCACATTAACAGATGAAAAAGTTTGATCTTAAATGCCATCTATCCGTTATCTGACACGCTTGTCCGGAGTGGGGCCGCGAGGGGTGCTGGTGCCTATCTCCAGCGGTCAATGGGCAAGAGGCGGGGTACACCCTGGAGAGGTCACCAGTCCATTACAGGGCAACACAGGACAAACAACCGTTTACACACACACTCACACCGAAGGTGAATTTAGAGAAGCCCATTAACCTAACAGTCGTGTTTTTGGACTGTGGGAAGAAGCTGGAGTACCCGGAGAGAACCCATGCATGCTCAGGGAGAACATGCAAACTCCACGCAGAAAGACCCGGGGCCGGAAATCGAACCCAGAACCTTCTTGGTGCTGCCCACTGACCACTGAGCAGCCCCTGGTCTCAAATACAAAATGTTAAAATATTTTTTTATAATCTCGCTGTAGTTACTGCTCTAAGTGGGACGCTCTGTCAGCTCAAGACATTTTTTTTTGTCTTTATACTCCACTTAACGATTGATCTATTACTAAATTAGTTGCCGATTAAGTCAATAATTGATTCGTCACGATTAATATGATTAATAGATTCAGCCCTAGTACAGAGGAAGCTATTCCTTACATAAGGTTAACCTGATCAACAGTCAGTCTAAGGCAGCGTCTCAGTGCTGATAGTATTCTAGATGTGATGAAGAGGACTTGGTGACGTTTAATTTGGGCATCAAAATGAGGAAGAAAGAGGATTTCTTTGACTTTGAACATTGCATGGTTTGTGGAAAAAAACTAATTGGATTAAATGTAATTAATCTTTTTTTATATATGATTACCTAATTTAGTAATAGATTAATAATCAGCTGGAGCATGCAACTCTGAAACATGCCTTTAATGAAAGACAACCCAGGGAGCAGAATTTAGCCAAAATGGCACCATGTTTGTATATACTGTACATGTTGCATTTAAATTGTGAGTAAATGTTTGCTTTTTTAAGTTTAAAGAGATATTAATGGTGGTATTTAATTTTACTAAGAGTATGTCTTGGAGATTAATTGATTCATCAAAAGATAATCACTAGAGTAATCAATCGTTTACAAAAAAAAGTCAGCAGCTGCAGCCGTAGGATGGCTGTTATTTCAGATGGACTGGAGTATCTACAACAAAATGCTGATCTACTGGGATTTTACCAAACAACCATCTTCCAGAGTTACAGAAAGTGTGCTAATAGGAAGAATGATGAATGTGAACAGCAGCTGAGAGGAGGAAGATGAATTGTTAAGGTGGGAGGAGAATAGAGAAGCTGGCTGAAGACGCTCGGGAAATGAAGCTCAGAGATCCTCTGGTTATGTGTAAAAAAGGCATTATAAAACACCATGCCTACTGTACCTGCCACAAGTTGAGTTCCTCTCACCTCACATAATTACCGCACATCTTCAAGCTAAACATTAATTTCTTGCTGCTCTGTGACAAAATCACAGCTTTTCCTGTGCTGCCAGGCGAACGCTGTCAGCTCTGTAACAGAAGCTGTAATCAGCAGCAGCAGCCCAGGAGTTCAGCTCACATGATTACCCCTCATCTGTTGAATCTAAATGTTGGAGGAAACACTCTGCAATTAAAGTCAGAGCAAAGAAGGTTATTCTGAACAGGTCAAATGAACAATAGGACGCCTCTGCATGCTCCTGCTGGAAGGTTTGAGGCTCACTGAACCTATAGAGAAATAAAGCATGGCATTTAAGGCCTAACGCCAGCTGAAGCATAGCAGAAAAGGACTGATGAAGCAACCGGACCTCTGTCTTTTACAGCTACTTATTTCAAGAAAAATAATATTAATTTTCAGATTAATAAACTAATTACATTTAAAGCCAACGTAAACCCTCCTTATCCATTTAGCTGAGCTCATAAACGAGGGTTTGTACATCGACCTCAAATTCTGGGAAGTGATTCAGTTTAAATGAATTCCCAGTGAGTGAATTTTGTGTATACTTTCATTGAATTTTTGTCATATTTTTATCCAGACCAGAAAGCGTTGCCATGTTAAAGTTATTATGACGACTATATTCAATGGTTCAGTCCGACTCTATAAGTGAATCAGAAGTCATATTCTATAAATGTGTTTTGATTAGGCCTGTTTGTCAGATTAAATCTATATTGGAAAGAAAACCTTTAGAAATGTGTAAAACATGCTTAATAATCTTTAATCCACAATTCGGTATTAAAATGCTTTCATTTGATGTAATACTTTAATTCTAGTTGTCATGTTTTCACCAGCTGGAAGCAGAAAATGATCATTGTTCACAGAAATTAAAGTTTAAAAGCAACATCAGCCTGCGTGGAGTAAGGTTATATAATGAGTTTCACTCAGTGATGGAATGGCTGGAATAAATTCATTTTACATATATGCTTATTGTTTCTGGATCTCTCTCTCTCTGCTGTTCCAGCATAGGTTAGCAGAAAGAAAATTATCATCTTAAGGACCAGAATTTATTTAATTTTTTTACCTAAAATAGTTGAAACATTTTTCACTTTGTTGCAAACCAATAAGTCACGACCTGACATTACTGGAACCATAGAGTTTCACCCAATCACACTCAACAACAGGAGAATGACCTTAGAACACTGCAGCAGATCTACCACAGAGAAGCTGATAAAGAGAAGATTGTGGGTGTTCCAGTGACCCAGTCAAGGTCCAGACCTTAGCCTGACAGGATAGTGTTTTTTCAGACCTAATCTAATACCTTCTATTCCTCGTTGTTTTGTTCTGCTAAATCTTACAGTCTGGAGTTATTGTGGACATAACAGATGATGATGATCTAAAAGTTGATTCCAAAGGTTTTATCTGCTCCAACTTTAGATTAATTTTAAACCCAAAGCCATACTGATAGGGTTCATTGGATCAGAAAAACCTCCTGTTTGCCAAGTTTGTTTCAGCTGAGTATCTGATTTGGATTCCCAACTGTAACCAAAACCTTGACCCTACACCTGTACCTCTTGCATCTGACCTTGTGTAACTTCTGCTTCCTCATTTCTGTCGGTCCAGTCTTTAGTCTGGTTCCTTCTTCCAATAATGCTGATCCTGCTTGTGTATTTGAGAATCACCTCTGCTTAGTTTGGGAGTTTTATGTTCTGATCTTCTCATCACAGCTCCTGGAGGGTAAATTAAAATACTACAACAGCATATATTTAATTAAACTGTCCTTAAAAATGAACATAAATTGTAGAATAATAGTGGAACGGAAATGGGGTTTTTTTTGTTTCTTTTTTTACCAGTTCTGATTTATCTTTTTTTTTATACTGCATGATGAAATAAGTCTCTCTCTGCAGGCTTTAGAAATCCTTGAAATAAATAGTGCTGTTTTTTTGGGGGGGAGCTGTAGAAACGAAGTATGTGGTTCTTTTTGTGTGAAAAGCCTTGAAGGTTTCAACCTGGTTCACAAACAGAAATCTGTTCTGTGAGCAAAAATACATTCAAAGGATTTAAAACATATGAAGCTGCAGATAAACCAGATAAATAAAAACATTTAAACATTTTTTCGCTTGTACAGATATGATTGCATTATAAGACGCTTCGGGTGAGACATTACTGTTCATTTGATTACACAAAAAGCAGCAACATTCTGACCAATGGCTCTATACTTACCTACGTGCTGTGTCATTGACCAGCAGGAACAGAAAGGTACAAAGAAAAAAACTAAGGTTGAATCAGGCATTCGCTGGTGCAAGCTGGATCAGAATCTGCAGTGGTTCCATGTTGTCTCTATCTCTGTAATGCATACAAACATCCGGATCCTGACCTGAACATAAACAAGTTTGCTTTTAAAAATCTGTCTGCCCCTTTATCGGTAGTCTATCTGCAGATATCTCCTGAGTAAAAATTGTGACGACTCAAAACCAACGAAAACCCCCGATAGTCAGTCCATGGATCATACTTTATGACCCTACTGTATCATTACGCATCCATGTCTGGCCCTAATGTCTCTGTTTTAGAATAATGTGAGAAGACATTTTTTGTCGATTGAAGCCTTGCCACCAGCTGTCCATTCAGGGATTCTTCATAACTAAGGCTGGATAAATTTCCATGCAGCTTCAGCGACGTTTGAAGCATGTTGTCCAGAAAGGCAATGAGTCTGCAGACAGAATGATGATCAGTCAGCTCCGACTGCAACTTCTAACAGCACTTTTTCCATCTGGTTCTTAAATATTGGACCCAATTGGTTGCTGCAGTATAATCCCTCTGAAAGGACCGAACAAAAACAATCCTGAAGCGTAGTCAGACAGAAATAGGCTGCTTTATCCACATTTTACTTCATTGTCTGTAAATAGATGTGTTTCAAAGGAAGAAAAGCTCCATAATTCTATCATCATGTGCCTTCAAGATACCGCTTGTTTTTTCTATGAATCACAGACAGAAGATGCATCTTTCCTGACCTTCCTCTCTGACTCTTTACTGCTATATTGACATTTTTATGCAGTTATTATTTCTGACATTTGTCTGGCAGCAGAGAATCGATGCCAGAAGCACAAGGTGAGGCGATATACTGCAGGTTAACATGACGGGCGGCTTAAATCATGCTGAGATCTTTTTCATTTCCTTTGAATCTCTCATCAAAAATGCTCCTGTTGTCTGAGCTAAAAGAAACAACTTATAAAGAAAAAGAAAACTCACAGAGACAAACTCATCATAAATATGCTTTCATGTCAGCATTCCTGTTCACTAACTAAATCATCCTAGTTATCTAATCTTGTTTTGAATGTACTTCACCATCTCTTCTAGTTAGCACTGTTAAATCAAAGTGGAATGCTCCTGGATTCAGCTGCATTATATTGACCTTAATGCAGCTTAGGGACACATTATTTGAGGCAAGACAGACAGTGGGGTAATTCAAGAAGCGTTTATTCAAACAACAGATGATCAGAGTACAGCCGATAGAGCATCTATAACAGGAAACACTGTAAAAGTAAAAACAGGTTACTGACCGTGTAGATCTAACGGAGGATGATATAAACACGTGAGTCACTAACCTGATTTAACAGTTCACCCCATGTCCTGAGAATGAGGAAGGAACCAGCTGGTGGGCTGCCAACAAGATGCGACAGGCACCACCCAGAGTGGTTGCTGCAGCCCCAGAGAACGGAGAACAAGCAGGAGTCTGAAGGCAGGTCATTGCAAACAGATCAGAACAGGAAAGCTCAGAGGTAGGATCAGGTAATCAGAAACACGCAGGTAGAATAAAAATCCTCTCACCACTGAGATCAGGAACGGGCTGGCTCAGTGGTTGAGAGAAAAAACAGGTCAGGATCAGGAACAAATAAGGTATACTAAGAACCCTCTCACCACTGGCATGAGAGATTGAAAATAATCTGTCCCTGATAACTGGATGCAAGCGCCTTAAATAGAGTCAGGAGCAGGTGGATCAGATGAGCAGTGATGGAAACCGAGCAACATTAGACGGCTTATAACGGACAAAAACACACAACAGGCGCAGGTTGGCCAGATAACCACTCATTGCCTTTCATGTTATTCGTTAATAACAGCAATATACGGACATATTTCACACTAATTATGTCGATACAGAGAATGAGACAAGTCTTCTAAATAGGGAAAAACTGTGTCCCTTTTTCAAGGGACGGATGGAAACCCTACACTGTATACACATTTTCAAAAATCAAACCAACAAATACACCTGTACCTCATCTCTCTACCAGAGCTGATAACAACATCCATCTGCTTTGATTAACTGACAGGACAACAAAAGTAACAAAAGTTATTTAACAAAAGCACTCACTCAAAATATCTGCACACATCATGTAAACCACAGAAAAGATGATTAGCCTTATGAAAACCATCCCCTTATCAAAACAGCAAAGGACATATTACAGGCTCTCAAGCTAAGCAGTCCGACAAGGTAAAGTTATTTCTATCTCTTATGGCTTTGCAAAGGACAGTTGATATTGATCCACTCTTCAGGTAAAGGTGTGTGGAGATGAATGGTTTGTTAGCTTTAATTTGGTGAAAGCAATTCTCTTTGAAATGCTCAGCACATAGATGTAAAACTTTTTTGTAGGTAGATTTCCATCTACCATAAAATACATCCACTGAGTCTTGAGGAGCTCAGATGTAGGCAGTAAAAAAATACTTGTTTTGTTTATGCAGCCATTAACATAGCACCTGCTATGCTTAGCATTTATCTTAGTCGTGTCTGTTTGAATGGTCATTTCAGTGAGCAGAAAGATCGCTCAGGCCATCAGGAGAGGTGGTTTTTTCCCCTTGTGAGGTCATAGAGGGCATGCTTAAGAGGTGGTGAAAGGCAGAGAGGTGAAAAGTTTTAATCATCTGTGTCCTCATGCACAGGCGTCAGACAAATCAAAATGTTTATAATGGGAATTTTGCATTATCTGGGACCTTTAAATAATTTAAAGAGAAAAAACGTATTTAGCCTGCTTTATTGATGGATTTAGGGACGGATGAACAGATGGATGGATGGGATTGGTGTCCTAGTGATTAGGGCATAGAGATCGGAATCCTGAGGTTCTGAGTTTAAGCCCCACTCCCACAGACTGCCACTCTGGGTTCCTGGGCAAAGACATTTAGCCCCACACTGCTCCGTTGGCGCCGCACAATGGCAGCCCACTGCTCCCCCAGGGGATGGGTTAAATGCACAGAGGGAATTTCTTTGAATGCTTTGTACTTGTGACAGTGTAATAAAAATAAAAGAATAGAAAGCTGGAAAGCTAGATGGATGAATTGATGGACAAAGCCACATGTTTCACAGTAAACTTTAAGCAGAACATGGAAATAGAGATTAAATAATCCTTTCTCTGAGCTAGTCCAAACTTAACCCAAACCTGAGTGATTAAGAGTCTCTGGCAATCTATGGGTGACAGAAAGACCCCAGAAAGACCTGAGGCCAGGACCCAAACTCATTAACTTCTTGCTCCTAGACAGTGGTACTACAAACTGTGACGTTTATTTTCTAACTCTTTAAAATGAATGATCTTTATTGAGTGTTGGAAATTATCTGACCTTAACTAGAGGTTTCCTGAAGTTAATCTAATTTGATCCAGTTTGTTAGAAGCTGTGAAAGTTCACAATTGATCTTTCTGTCTATAAACTGGTGTAAATTTATGTTTTAACATTTTCATTGAACACAACACATTTAGGGATGCCTTGAAAGTTTCCCCACACAGCAGGTCTGTTGTTCCATTCAGTCCAAGCAGAAACCGGATCAACCTGCAGGGCAGCTTTTAATGAAACGCTCCAATCTCCACTCATCTTGAGAGTCCCACAGGAGAGTTTAAAGGAAAGTTAGTTAAACCGGAGCTGAAATGTAATATTGACTCGTTCAGTGAGAGCTTAAAGGAGCACGGCAGTGACACTTTTATTAAGATGATGAATGGCTCCTGGATGGGACATCTTGTCCTGCCGTGGACAGAAAACTCTGATTTATGATCACCCCTGAGTCTGCTGTCAGAAAACAATAACAGGGGGAATTATCGAGATTTGAGGATCTCTGCAGAACAAATTAATGATCACGTCACACGGCTGGACTCCAGCAGCCTGTTTCAGGGCTCTAATCACTTCACGACCAAGCTGTAATTCAGAGGCACTAAAAAGAATCTGTGAGTGTCACTCAGAGAAGAAATAATCACTGCTTTTATCATGTTAAGAAGCTGCTTTATCACTCTGATGTGAAGGTGAAGAGCTGAGGAGGTCTGAGGCGCTTCTGCTAAGCACCACTTCAGCTCTAACATCACTCATCGGGATGGAAACAAGGAAAAATCAGAATTTATCCTGGAAACCCAAATATGTTAAAGACAGGCTTGTCTCTACTGTAGTTTTGAATTAAATGGATCTGCTAACAAACTATAAAAAAATTAGCCCTTAATCCTTTTACAGAATCATCTGGATGTCATTTGACAAGCTTTAAGGGAAATAGACAGCTGTTCTGATCTGTTTCTTTGATGCTTTAATCATGTAATGCTCAGTGCTGTTTAATAACATTAACAATAATAATAGACATACAAACTCATGTAAACTATAACCAACTGTTTAATTCTTTAAAACCTTTTCCTGTGTATTTATTTCTGATGAAGATTCTTAATTCTATTTATTCTGTTTTACTGAGTTTTCATGCAATCAATCAAATTAAATGGTTCCTTTATCCATGCTGAAATAACCAGAGAAATATTAACACATTATATTGGTGATAATTAATTGAATTCAATGCTAAGGTACAGAGCTTAGCTTTGAAGAGCTATGGTTGTCAAACAATGTTTCCACATCTTTTTTTTTCATTTACCATTTGTTTATTTTAGAGGCAAGAGTTTGCTTTATCCTAAACACTTCAGAATTTATAGCATTTATTAAAGGTATTTTGGAGGAGTTTTGCGATATAAAAAAAAAGAAGCCCTTTCTGTAAAAAAGGAACTCCTGTTAAACTCATACGAGAGCATGCATGAGCCCATTTCTCCTCAATCACTGTATAGAGCGGGGAATATATATAGTGGACTTTATAGTGAACTCAGTAAACTGACTGTTTGGACGGATGATCACTGCTTTTTGCTCCCTGTTGGTCACGTAACTCCTCCTTCACCACCAGAATGATTGACAATTAGGAGGACCACTTATTTAGATGATCCATATGGAAATAAAAGATCCGCAATAGCTAGTATGAAAGTCTCCTATCTATGTGCCAGCAATGAGAAAGACCATGAGTGACCCCTGAGGTCCATATGAGGTTAGAGCTGATTCAGGTTTTCCAGAATTTGTGTTATTATGTCCATCTTTCTTGTTTTTCATTTTAGAAATGTTAATTGGTTCCTATGAGAAAACTTGACCAAGGGCTGAAGAAAAGCAGTAGGCAGGTGCATTCCAAAATTAGCAGGTAATGAGGGGTCCAGCAAAACTGATGCCTTGGTGCATGCGCGGAGCTCATAGAGCAAAACCCTGAACCGATCCCGAAAACGGCACTTAAAAACTTCCCCTGTGCACTAACCCTACATTTCCACATTCCCGCAGCGGGTCTGCCACATTAAGGGCCATCCCAAACCATTTAGTGGGTAGGGCAAGTGGGCCATTCAGCCCTTAAATAGCTAGTCTGCATCCGTGCAGACTGGGTGGAATTTGGCAGGGTGAAACAGCGACCTAATAGCAGAGTAACAACGTGCATTGAAATGGAAGCTCCGCTGGTTTGCTGCATCTTAGTCACACTGACAGAAAATTGAAGATGGGAAAAATTAAATACACGTCAATAATTCCAGATAGTTTTATTTGACAAACTAAATAACACCTTTCATCTCCCATTTAGTCTGGTTTACCAGGCTAATTTAAAATGGTTAGTGAGTCAAATATGTCCCAGGTAATATGTGCTGTGGTTCTATTTTCTTCATCAGTAAGTAATTTACAGCTCTCACTGGAGTGGTTCGCAGCAGAATGTAAAACGGCCGGGATGAGGATATGTGCCTCCAAATCCGAGAGCATGGTTTTGAGCCACAAAATGGTAGAGTACCTTCTCCGGGTTGGGGAAGATGTACTGTCCTTAGTGGAGGAGTTTAAGTATCTTGAAGACTTGTTTACGAATGAGGGGAAGATTGAAGCAGGAGATCAATCGGCAGATACTGTAGGTGCGGCATCTGCTGTGAAGCGTCGGTTGTACCGGTCTGTTGGGGCGAAAAGGGAGCTGAGCTGAAAAGCAAAGCTCTTGATTTACCGGTTTATCTACGTTTCTACCCTCATCTATGGTCATGGGCTTTGGGTTATGACTGAAAGAACGAGATCTCGGATACAAGCGGCTGAAATGAGTTTTTTCCGTAGTGTGTCTGGGCTCTCCCTTAGAGATAGGAGGATATCAGTCATCTGAGCTATTAAAGCACTATATTAGTTAGTAGTATAGTAATTTAATTGAAGTTGGTGGCAACAGAACCATAAATCCAGACTGAACAGGCAGGGAACTTAGGAACAAAACCGTGGCGACACTTGGGTGGAACTTACATAGATAGCAATGAAGAGAGTCCAGCAAAGGGGAACTGCACAGGAGGTGTATATATGGGAGAAAGAAATAATGAATGGACTAATCAGCTGATAGGGAGCAGGTGTGGACAGAAGCAACCAGAAAGGCGCTAAGGGGAAAAGAAAGAGACACTGGGGGGCAACAAATAATAACAAGGGAAAACCACATGATCTAACTGTAACTAGTAAAGTACATACATGAATGTAAAGGGAAATAAAACTAATGACTAGCATTAAAATTAGGCCAAGCAATAAATAATACCAAAAATAATGGAAAGAAAGAAATAACAAGTAAAACTACTGCTTAAAACTGACATAAATCTGATATGTTAAATTAAAGCATAACTGAGAATACAGAATAAAAACTTAAATTGAACCAAAAAGCCCAGAAATGGCAGAAACACGACAGCTTCTGCCTGTCATCCATTTGTTCTACCTAAAGTTAGTCGGATCAAAGGCTATTTCCAGCCTGCCATCATCCAGTCTGCTTCGTTTGCCTTTGCAGGTCTACAATCAGCCAGCCCAGCCTGTTGCCACGGGGTTCTGCCTTATTCTGCCTCTTCAAGCATGCTACCTTTTTGTTCTGTCTATCTCCACTGGTTCAGCGGTCAGCCAAGCTTGCTATCAATCTAGCTGTTTAATTTAATCCAGTTTATTTATATAAGTCCAGTTTACAACATGCCATTTTTAGGCACTTTACAGAGACAATTCAATCACATCATAGTGACACATTGGCTAAAAATGTTCTAAGGAAAGTCAGCTGTTTGCAGTTATTGACTTTGAAGGAGGGGTCCTAAATGAGCTGTGGTGACAATATCCATTCGCTTGCATTGTGTGGTTGATTCTGTTTCGATCTGTAATGTTCATTTTTCATACAGCAGCAATTTAATTATGTTTCACTAGGGTCAATCTGCTGGTTCAAATTGGTCTGCTTTTAGATTCTAAAGACTTGAGACACTTTTTAGATGCTTTAAGACTGCTAAACCTAGAAATGACAGGTCCAATGTGTCTACTGGCTTTAAGTTACACAGCAATTCTTATTTTTGTTAATGCTTTGGAGATGCTGATTAGCTTTGAAGCAGTCTATATTTCAGAGAAATCGGTGGAGAGATGACCAACTGTTGAGGTTGTGAGAATTTTTCATGGTTCTGTTTTATCTTATTATGTCTTTAGCTGTTTGTTGTATTTGTTGAAATAATGGTTTCTCATGTCAATAAAGAATTACTCAGAAAAGAGACAAACAGATATACTTAATACTTTACCATTTTACATTTAACTCTGCACTTTAAAAAGAGATTGTGTAATTCATAATAAAATCCATGATGTGTGGTTACCACAATTTCACCATAGAAAAGATTCAGTGTTTACCAGTTTGTACTGTACAGTGTGATAGTTTGACAACCACGAAAACCATACATATACTGTCAATAGTTTTTATTCCAAGTCGCTGTAAAAAAAAAAAAAGGTATGAACTTGATAACATATAAACTGTAAACACAATTAGTTAATGTCACTGATGTTGAACAGGGTTAAACTATAGAATATAGAGTAATATTTTATTTCAAAATAAGGAAACCTGAATGTTTCATTTTGCTGAACTTCAGATTTGTCTTTAAGGATGTTAGAATAATAAGAAGAAACATCTGAACCTGCCCCTAGAACATCTTTTCTCTTCCTCCTATGACCATCTTCGCGGTTGCCATGGTGATAAAATTGCTGTGGAGCCTTAGTAGTAGGGTGTTTCAGGTCGGGCAGCTTCTTTTTTGTTATCTTTCACTGATTTCAGAAACAGTTTCTCATTTTTTAATGTTCTGAACCGGTCAGTGAACTGGATCGGCATACATAGACCGGATTTATTATGTCCCATTTCAGGACATAATGAAAGAGGATTACTGCAGATCAGAACAGTTTTCCCACAGTATAAACTATCCCAAATGCTGGTTTTAGGTTAGCTTTCATAAAAGAAGTCTGGGTTGGTTTGTTCTACATAAAGAGACACTGAAGACAAACAAGATTTGTTGTAAATAAGTGGTGGATTTTGCATAGCATCAGCTTAAACAGGCTCAAGCTAACAGTACGAGGCCAGGCCACAGTGGAGGCCTTCTACCAACAGGCCTAAAATTTTCATTCTTTGCCCGGAGTGGCTTGTAGATCTATGCCCT
Organism: Cyprinodon variegatus; assembly: GCF_000732505.1. Lineage (NCBI taxonomy): Eukaryota > Metazoa > Chordata > Actinopteri > Cyprinodontiformes > Cyprinodontidae > Cyprinodon > Cyprinodon variegatus. Next base: position 153,025 of record NW_015151001.1, on the reverse strand, counting down.
CTAACCACCTACAAAGATGAGCAAGATGATATCACAATATTAAGAAATCACTGGACATGTTCCATGACAGTGCTGAAAAAAATCTCTCTCTCTCCATCAAGATAAGACAACTAATTGGGGACATTGAAACCCTGAAAGCTTAATGCAGAAATAAGAAAATGATGGAAAACAGAGTGGCAGAACTAGAGCAGTTCTCCAGGATGAATTATGTTTTGCTTACGGGTCTAAAGACAGAGCTCAGATCATATGCCAATGATGTGCAAAAGAGAAGTGAGGAAAACTTGACAGATAATGACTGCACAACAGTGTAAGAACAGGTAGCTGCTTTTCTAGAGACAAAGAAAAAACATTGTTGACCATAATATCATCGAAGCATGACACCTTCTTCCACAAAGAAACAACCCTCAACCTGCGCCTATTATTTTCAGATTTATTAAAAGGATTTATTAATGCTTATTCACTGCTTATTTTAATAATAAGATTTATTAAAAGGGAGTTTTCCCTCTCAACTGTCACTACAAGCATGCTTAGTGTAAGGGATTGCCTTTGAGTGAATGATTCGATGCAATCAACTGGTTTTCCTTAGATAGAAAACTTTGAATCAATTGGACTATAATCTGGTGAACTGTAAAGGGCCTTGAGATGACATGTGTTGTGAATTGGTGCTATGTAAATAAACTAAATTGGAGTGAAACACAAAACGGGAAATTCTGGTTTTACAGCAGCAAAAAGATTATAGAAAATATGGTCACACAAATGTGGACCTTTGAAAAATGTATAAAATAAAAAATAAAATACTGTACTTTAAAGTGTTTAAACAATATAAACTATAAATAACCAATATACAGCTATGGATAATTTACAGTAATGGATCTTTGAAAATAACAGCAACATCGGAGATGTGCAAAATGACAGCAGCATGTTATTTAACTGACTAAGATAGAAACTGTGCAAAATCAGCATGAATGTAACAAAATATTGAGTTTGTTGGGAGCAGTGATGGTTATAAGGTCTTCCAGCTGCTGGGAGGAAGGATCTGTGATAACGCTTCCTAATGCATTTAGGGAGCAGCAGACATGGACTTCCAACTGTAAGTCCATGTCTGTTATAAAACTTAACAGAGCTTCAGAGGAGGCAAAGAGGTTGATGTCTTTGGTTGACTCTGCATCATCATCAAGAGTCGCAGCATGAGTATTTGAAACTATTTTACCTTCTTTGATGGCTTCTTACATAGACGTAATTGTTGATTCAGGTGACTTGACTAGTGACGAGTCTATGAAACTCTCTAATTGACCTTGATATTAACTGTTTTAACACCTTCAACCAAAGTGTAATTAATAACTGCAATACTTTCTTGATTATGAACTCAAAAAAGCTTGTAATCAAATTCAGAATCCTAGTTTATCATCCTTACACCTAAATGCTTGTAGTCTCCATACAAAAAATAAACCAGCTTACAGTCACTATTTCACACCTTAATTTGTCTTTTTCTGCTATTGACATTTCAGAATCTTGGCTACACACAGACACCTCAGACTATTATACTGTAGACAATTATAAAAATGTTCATAGATGTGGAGAAAATAAACCAAGATGATGGGAGGGGTTTCTTTGTTTGTGGATAACAGTTTGGAATTTAAGAAAAGATCTGATCTGAGCAGCATTTATCGAGACAAATCATATAATAATTGACTGCATGTATAACCATCCTGTCACGTTTGGTGGTGTTGGTAGAGGACCCAAATGCAGAGACGAGTTGGTTGAGATGAATTTATGTGTTTTAATGGGTTTTCAGGTTCTGAGGCAGGAGGTAATCAGGCTCAGAGGCAGGAGTCAAAAATATCTTTCAAGACAGGAGTCAAAAAATCCAACAAAAATATCTAACAACCAGAATCTAGGAGACATCAGGGAAAAACCAAAACTAAGAACCAGGAAGAGACAAGGAAGGACAACAGAGAACTGACCAGATGTTTGATGAGATGAAAGACGAGGATCCAGCAAACAAGAACTGAAGAGGGAGGGTTTTTAAAGGGGACAGTGACAAGGTGAGAGCTGATGAGGAAATTGGCAACAAGTGCTAGCAGCACAGAGAAAACAGCAAGGGAGGAGAGAGCAGAGAACAGAGCTAGGGATAGAGGACACAAGGGGGCAGCAGAGGACAACAAATGGAAAACCTGGAGGACAGGAACTAACAAGAAAACAACAAAATAATAATTAGACATTAAAACAAGAAGCAAAGTAAGACTGAATACTCTAAATAAACATAACAAAACCAAGACTGTGACACATCCTGAGTCAAAGATATCGGACTTGTTAGTCACCTTATGAATGTTCTTTCTATAGTGTCTCATGAAAGAAAAAAGTGTTTCCTTATTAGAGATTTTAGCATAATGAATGCAGATTGGGACGCTCAACCCCAGTCTTTTCTAGTCATGTTGTCCACTTTCTGCTTTAGACCTGTTATTTACAAACCCACAAGAATATCTCAAAGCTCAGCAAGACTAATAGCCAAAATATTCTCTATTAATGCTCTATTGAGTGCCATTTGGATTTGAAGAAATTGTGGTGGGAAGTTTTTTGGTTATAACATATCTAACACAAAAAGGCAGAGATTTTGACCTCTGTCTCCCCTAACAACCTGACAACAGTTCATAATGTTTCTCAGGAAGTTGTAATACATTGAAGATTAATTGCATGAAAAGATTCATGTTAACCTTCACAAACAGGAGGCTGAGGAAAAGTAGCTGCAGCCTACAACTGCAGAGCCTCTCCGGGAATAAGGAACGCTGGTAGTTATCAGAAATGTCAAGGTCAACTCTGTAATTACAGTGTGAGTCACATCATCTGTTGTCCTTCGGCAATCAAGTCCACATATCAGACGCGGCTGCTGACTCAGTCTCACCAAGACATGGCTCATCAACAAACAACTAAGAGCATCACAGAAAAATGAAGAAGAAAATAGAAAAAAATTATTTTATGATCACTTTTGAAACAAATCATAATCATAAACTGAAAGGTTCCAGTTCCTCTTCTGTAAAAAAGCTAAGTTAGGTGATTTTGCATTTAAGTGGTTTTCTTATTATTTGCAGGCGAGACACTTTAAAAGCATGAAAGATAAAGAAAAAAACATTTCAAAAATATATAATTAGCCTGAAACCAAACACTACCTGAGCTAAAGAGATTAATAAAAGAACGAGTGTCAAATGAACACAAAATATCATAACTGGGAGAAAACGAAAATATTTTGTAAACAGCATAAAACTGGAGACATATTTTTTTTTTCTCTAATGAAGGAAAGAGCAACTTAACAGCTGAATATTCTGAATAATGATATTTTCAATTCCTCACAAATCCTCCTTTTCAGACCAACTAGAGGTGAAATATTTCAGTCATCTATTAAAATATGTTTCAAAAGTAGTTTATCTTCATGAACCATATTCTCCAGAATAACATGCAGAAAACAGTTGGCCTTAAGAACGAAATCCAGGTGTTTGTTTAATTGAATTATTTATTTTTTTATTTTAACAATAAACATGCTTAATTAGAGCCATCAGCCCTGTGAATTATTTTTCTAATTTGCTGATTGGCCTAAAAAGCTTTGAAGAAGCAAAAATCGCTGAGTCGGGTATAAATGACATTAGAAAAAAAACATTAGAGTTTCTGATCCTTATGTTCCTAAGAACAAATTAATTATTTAATTGTTCGTAAGATTGACTTCATATAAAATTATGCCATCGCCATTTTTCTTCTTTTTCTAATCTTCTCTCTTTTACGAGTGTTCAAGACTTGACATAGGAGATTGTCTCTATCAGTCAACTGTTACCGAAGACTACGTTTTTATTAAATTACTACATTTGTTGTAACTAAGAAGCATTATATTGGGCCACATCATAATATATTATGCAAATCTGCAACTATTAATTAAATTTTTATTTGCTGATTACAGAACTATTGGTCACTACACCTGCAGCTGGCAAGTCGGTATCCAGAGGAAACTGCTTTTAATTTATTGTTTTTTAATGAAAAGAAAAAACAGTCAGAGATCAAGTTACTGTAGCAGTAACATCTGGAACATAAAATGGATGGAAAGTTCAGCAAATCTCTTATGGTAAGACTATCCAACCCTAGAGTTGTGTGATTTTCAGAGAAATGAGGGACAGAGGGAATTTGAATGCATAAATAGTGTAATTTAATTTCCCTCTGCATTTTAAACATTGGCTACTTCAACTGTGTGGATTACTGTTTAGAGCAGACTCCATGACAAATAGTTTTCATTGCTGGAGCCTCTTACTGGGATTAAAGCCCCTTATGAGGCTGTGTTGAAAATTAGTGTCAGCCTTTTGGGTTCCACATAGAACACAAACTCCAGAGAACCCTGCAGACCCACATAACATAAGACCATTGTAGATTAGGACAGATTACAACAATATTTCAACTGAGTTGAGATGAGGCATTTCACCAAAGGTAAGCTAAACTGTTACATGGCAGAATATAAAGTACAAAGACAAATATGTAAGAGTGCTCTCCTGTGCTAAAAAAGAAATCTCCACCAATAATTTATCCACTGCTCTCCTTTGTACTACTGTTGTAGTCTAAAACCGGGCATACTGTAAGATTTTTTGCCCTTTTCCAGAAGATTTTACAGTCATGCACGATCAGGTGACTTTTAGCCTGATCATGCATCAGGAGATTGTGCGTAAGGTCGGGAGAAAATCAAACATGTTTGAAATTCAGTTGACTGTCGTGGACAAATTGCTCAGTGGGCCAACAAGGATTCTTCTTTCTCTCAGATTACAACAAGGAAGCATGGCGGGGTTGCGAGTAAAATTGAGTTATTTCTGTAAAAATGACAGAGCATTGTAGCCACGTTTGCTCAGCCATGTCTTTGTCCAAAAACATCACACTTTGTTTTTAGGGCTTTCAGCAAAAAAATAGCAAAATAGGGTTTTACTCTTGTGACCTTCATATTCCTCTTCTACTCCTTTGGCTTCTGAATAGATGAGTTCGAGTAGCGCCATCTCACTGCAGAGCTGAGTCCAACGTGGTTTTTAGACGTACAGTGTGAGCAGGTAGATTGCGTCAGATAGTCGGGTTGCACAGTGTGAGAACATACATCGTGAGCTCTCCTTTGTACTACTGTTGTAGTCTAAAACCGGGCATACACTGTAAGGTTTTTTGCCCTTTTCCTGAAGATTTTACAGTCATGCATGATCAGGTGACTTTTAGCCTGATCGTGCATCATGAGATTGTGCGTAAGGTCGGGAGAAAATCAAACATGTTTCAAATTCAGTTGACCGTTGTGGACAAATTGCTCAGTGGGCATGCGCCAACAAGCACGATCAGACAACTTTTAGCCTGATAGTAGAAGAGTCCGAGTAGCACCACCTCACTGCGGAGCTGAGTTCAACGTGGTTTTTAGACATACAGTGTGAGCAGGTAGATTGCGTCAGATAGTTGGGTTGCACAGTGTGAGAACATACATCGTTAACTGTGAACTTTTAAACCCTGCGGGTTTGTCGTATGACCCCACCAATCAAGATAGAGGAGTACCGAGGTCTTGTTCTCAGCCTCTAAAGGTCTTAGGCTTGTCTCAATACTTCTTGGTCTTGGTTGGTGTGGTATTGACTACAAGACTACTTTGTTGCAATACTGTAGGTTTAGACGAATTTGTGGTTTATTCCCAGCAGCATCTAAGTGGTTGTTAGGGCAGATAATAAAAGATTCCTGTAATTGAAAGAGAAGCATCAGCCATTTTGACCACAGATAAAGTTTTCCAGAAATCGAAGATAAAAGGCTCCATGATGCCCTTTTAAGATGATTAAACAGCTGGAAGTAGACCACCAAGACAGGAAATGTTCATAGATGTACTGGATGCTGATTACAGGCATGAGTGGGATGGTTGAACCAATAAGATTTTCTATGTTTGGGTATTTTTCCTGATCTGGAAACCTTGCTTTACTTGGACACATGTAGAGTTGTGTAACCAAGGTAACAGACCTAGGTTATAAGTAAAGTCTCTTTAGCTATATAATAAAACACTAATCTGAACCACATCCTTTCTTGGAAACAGCCAGGATTAAAGCCCCTGCCATTGGCTGTTAGCTTAGCACCAATTTTCTTACTTTCAGACTTGTTCCTGGTAATCTGAAGGTATCACAGCCTTTCTCTGTAATGAGCTGGATCTGATCTTTCTGCATGGCCTTTCCATGGTCCTGTCCTGATGCAGCCCATCTCCTTTGCATCTTCCAGCAAAGCGGGGGGCAAATTAAACCCCCGTTTCTGCTAATCAAAGGCCCATCAGACCTTCATTACGCCTCATCATTAAAGGTCAGTCAGCAGGTGAGGAGATAAGGAAGCAGTTGATTTACAGCTATTTACAGGCAGGGATTTAATTTGTATCAGTGTAAGTCATTAAACAAAGACTGAGTGGAAACTTTGCACAGATTTCATGTTTATTCGTCTCTTCTGCTCTCAGAAAAAAAACAGTTTTCTGTCTGTTTTTAAATATAAAAAAGGTCACACTTTCACAGTCAAATTTGCACCAACAGCTGCTTTTCATTTTAATGTTGTTCCATTTCTGCTTTTTGGTTCATTTCACACAAAAAGAAGAGTTTGATGAAAGCAAATGGTAGTTCTGTGTTAAAAGGTACACTCTAAAGTAAATTTATATTTTTTTCTATCATACAAATAGTAACCATGAAGCACCACCATAAATCTGCTTTTTTTCATGTTTTTTTAATTGCAGGTTCAGAGCTGCTGTTCCTTCTACATCTGAGAAGAAAAACAACCTGAACAAGAGGTTTGCACTTAGCAGGCATGCATAAAACTCAAAAAGATTCTCATCTGGGTTAGTTTGGAATTTTAACAAAACAATTAACACCACATCCCTTTGTGAACCTCTTCAGTGTCAAATAAAACACTTTTTTAAAGTCACATTAAAAGAGCGCAAGAAAAAAGGTGAACTTTTCCACTTAAGCTTGTAATTTGGGACTTGGTTTTTAAGCAATCTCCAATACATCCACTATTATCTAAGCATTGCTGGGAAGTTTCGGCTCCTCCACCATCAGTTTCAGCCTTGCTGTTGGGAAGGAAACACCCAGCCCATTATTATTAACTCAACAGTAGTTAGACAGTGTCCAGTTGGGTGGAGGTTTTTAGAGGACTCAAATGCAGAGACGGAAGCTGAAGTGGTTTCCTGCAGATTTAATGAGTGGTGGCAACAGAAGCATAAATCCAGAAATAACTTAAGGAAAACAGGAACCATAAAAAAGGGGAACATATAGGTTAAGGAATAAAGGAATGAAGAAATCCAGCAAACAGTAACTGCAGAGGAGGAGTATAAATGCCCAACAGAACAAAGAATGGAGTAATCAACTGATTGGGAGCAGGTGTGGACATAAGCGCCTAGAAGGGAGCTAGGGGAAGGAGACTGACACAAGGGGGCAACAGAGAGTAAACAACATACATAAGAACTCACATAAAACCAGAAAAAAAATAGAATGACACAAAATGGAAATGAAACCAGTTAGCTAAAAAACACAGAATGACATAAATCAAACTGTAACTGAAAACTCAAAAAGAAACTGAATGGATCGTTTCTAGAGCGTGTGGAGCCATCATTTCAACCTAGAAAAGATAGGAGCATTCTGCAGATATTCAGTTCAGGGGAAATCATGCTGTAGAATAAAAGATCTGATCAGTTTTTTTCTTTCAGTTCTTTTTTACTGAACAGAGGTTGGTCATATCCTGACCAACCTCTGGTGAGAACCGAGCACCTGGTTCCACCATCCAAGTCCAAAGTCTAACTTCCAAGCATACAATGCTGCAATGCGTTTTCTACGTTATGTACTGATGCAGATAGATGCTGTATTTGTGGCTGCTGGGGAAAGATTGACACAAACAGCTGCTGGGGGATTTCTATTAAAGGAATGAGGAGATCTAGTTCTTCAGCCCTCAGACGTAACCAGTCCTGTTTCCACCTCTCTGATAGTCACTTTGTTGCACAGAAAGGCCAAATTGCTCCTGCAGCTCTCCGGAGACATTGAGTGTGACTGTAACCAACGGTGCTGCTGTAAAACGTCGCCGAGGCTTAGGGTCTGCGCTTAGAACCAACTGATTGTTCTTTAAATTAGATTCTAAGCTCCAGAGAGCAGCTGAGGGATGAAGCTTCAATCCTAATGAGTCCTGTCGTTTTTTAAACTGGACCGCACAAACAGAAAAATGGCAATTTAATCTTCCAATTTATCAAAATCAACATTTGTGCCCACAGAGCAGCGCAATGAATTCCCCTCAAACATCATGTTGCAGAAATTAAACTCAGCTCTTCAGCATTTATTTATTGGTGGCTTTAGGAGTTAATTTCACATCTTTATGGCTTCTTTTATGACACAGCCTTTATTGATTTATTTTTTTTAACAGAAACAATATAATTCCTGAGAGACATGTAACCAATGAATGTCAAGCTGAGCTTTCAGTGACTGATAGAACAAGGGAGGCCTGACCAAAACCATTGGAAGCGCACTAAGGGAAAGGATTTTGGTTGCATGCAAACCCCCAACAAGCTGGCATGGTTACTCTCCTCCTCAGGCATTCAGCTCTGTCTACAGCAGCTGGACTTCTGTCTTTAGTTCAAAATGAGAGCTTTTATGCTAACAGATATAGAAAAAACTGATTGTTTAATAAATGAAGAATGAAGATGACAGATGACAGGGGGTCGCTTCACTGCACCTAACCTTTTCCAACTCTTTATTCTGCATTTATCGGTTTTGTTGCTTGATCTTTTTACCTGGAAGTTCTCAAATAACCTCAATCAATTAAAATAATCAGTAATGCAGTGTTAAAAGGCTCAGGTTTACTCACTGCACTCAAACAGCAAACATCTCCGGCAGCGAAGGAAGCTGTTAACAGGTGATTCCGGTCAATTTGCCATTAAAGAGGAAAACACCATTTTAACCTGAACAGAAATGATCTTTCAATTTTCTGCCTGCCTGCCTTCTTCTCACAGTTCCTGCTGTAAAGAAACATTGAGTAGATGATCTAATCAGCTTTTTATGTTTACCTCCTGGAAGTGTTCAGTACAGTGAGGTTTGTAAAAGAAACCTGATAGAATCAATACAAGAAGTACCCTTTTCACCATCATTGCCCTGTGTTACATTATGAGTCATTATGAGTGCA
>NW_015151001.1:123403-141486 GCF_000732505.1 Cyprinodon variegatus | reverse complement strand
GTAATTCCCCACTCCGCCATGTGATTATGCACTACCCTGGCCAGATTGTCAGATGTGTGAGTGGAAGGGAAATGCTCCACTCCAATTAATACAATGCTCAGTTTGTCATTGGGATCAATGAAGTGGCATGTTACGGCCAGGTATGCCTCCATATTCATGGACGTCCACATATCTGCTGTCAGGCTGACGGCAGTCACCTTTTGGATGTCTTCTTTGGCCTTTTCTTTTGTTTTGTAGAATTTATTTTCCACCATCTTTTTTAATGCCTAAAATAAAAAGCAAAATTATTCATTTTAATAACTGAAATGATTTCAAATTACCACATTAGCTGTTATTGTTTACACATATAAACCTTTCTAGTAGGAAGAACATAGGTTGGATCCAGCAAATGAATGAGCTCTCTGAAGCCCTCATCCTCCACTATTGAAAAAGGTTGGGAATCCTTTACAATCAGATTTGCCACAGCCTCATCTAGCACCTGCTTCCTGGAACCTGCAAGACGCATAAATATAAAACAATTTAAATGACACAATAATATACTGATAGATATAAATATGAATGAAATAATTTACAAAACATAAGACAATGTCATACTCTGGCTGGTGTCTCCTGTGTCTGAAGTGTGCTTATTTTCATGCATGGCCCTGTAATGCCTAATCATTGATGATGTGTGGTTGTTGTAGACCAACACCCTGTCACACAGCAAACATTTCACCTGAAATAAAAGGATGTGGAAGTTAACACAACGTTTGCTATTAATGAGGGAAATGTAGTCAGATCTTGGGTAAACATTATACAAACCTTATTGTGATCTGTCATCTCATAATACTCCCATATGAGAAGTTTTTCTCTTTTTTGACGGCTCCATTTCAACCACTGCTGATGAAAACTGTTCCGCTGATACCAAACCACCTACTACAACCCACGAAGCAACAGGATTCATTGCGCTTTTATTTTGAAAACCGACATGCAAAATGAAGCAGTCACGTGACCAATGCAATGCGAGGCCTCGTTTGTTGCCAGTCACGTGGTTTTCAACAAGACAACACAGGCCTCGAAGCGGGGCTTCATTGACACGCCCCCTTATTACTCGGTACAAGCCTCGAAGCCTGGCTTCAGATAGCCCATCACAACTGTTTTTGCCCCATTAAACTCCAAGTAATCACCTCAGCCTCTCTGCCTCTGCATATGGGTCCTCAACCTCAACCCAAACCCCGACAACAGCATCGAGGCACTGATATGCAGGATTGTGTTGATGACTTTATGTAATCCCTCATACAAAGCATGCTTTACAGTGTAGGGATGGAAGCTGCAAAATGGTGTTGAGTTTGAGAAAACTAAGGAATGTTCACAGCATTTCCAAGGGCCTTTAAACTTTCAATAATTTCTAAGCAGGTTTATGGTTTTGACATTAAATACCATATCTTCTAATTATTAGCAGCTTTATAAGCAGCCCGCTAATTAAAATCCTTCACACTGTAAACATGAAACCTTTCTGTCTGTTTTGTTCACCTTCTGACTCCCATTCACAAATCTAATTATAAACTTAAATATAATCTTTAGTTTTCATATTGAAAGATAGCTGAGCCGCTTAACAGATAAGAAACGCATGTTTGTTTTTATCGGTTCATTAAATAAATCCACCATCAGTAAAATCTGATATGGTCATGTAAACAACTTTAATTCATTTATAAGCAACAGAGTTCTGATATTGCTGTGCAGAGGCATTTTTCTTTGCATTATTTACCACCAGAAGTCAGGAACAGAAAGGAGGCTGGATCCAGAGGAGGCAAACACAGAGACACTTATTGGAGCTCCCCTTGAAATAAATGCAGTAACAGCTTCAACCTCCCACACAATCCTTGTTTTCCCTTCCTCCTGGGAGAATGAGTTAGAGGCTGGATCAGGTCTTCATTCAGGCTTCGGAAGCTGAATAATCTCTAGATAATTATTTGCGCCAAAGACAGGAGAGAACAGTAATTGGCACCTGATATCCTCTTTTCCCCTCCTCTGAAAGGTGGGATTTGAATAATCCTGATACTCAGGCACATACGCTGATAAGTGCTTCTTGGGGGAAAGAACTGGAGGTCTGAAGATAAAACAAAAGGGACAGAAAATGAAACATTGAAGCTCCGACGGCTATGAAATTATATATAATGCACTGTGATTTTAGACTAACTGGAAATGTAAGTGGTTAAGCTTAGCTTGGCTTGTCCTGATGAATATCGCTCACTGTGTCCCACTAACCAGGAAACATGTCTGTTGTCCTCCTGGATGGGGTCACTGGACAACATGCAGCTACATTCATCCAGATGCATTATAGATTGAACTTTTTGAGTGTTACCGCCCTTTAAAAGGAAACAAGAAGATGTTTCTGCACTGGAAAAACAATCTGGAAATAAGTAAAAATGTATTCAATTTAGCGTATTTACCCTTAATTTGCCAATGAAATTAGTATTTCTACTCTTATAATAAGATAATTAGATAATATTTACTTGGAATAAGACAATACAATTGTTTTTTTTCTTATTTTAAATGTATATTGTCTTGTTCCATTGGCAAAATGTCTCTTTTACCTCCTCAATTCAAGAACAAATGCACTTATTTTAAGAAAAAATGACTTATCTAGATTTGGATTTTTTCCAGTGTGTGAATTAAAATCCTTTTATGCATGGTAATTTTTTTATATTATTAGTGGCCCCCAATGTTTAGTTCTTATATGCACTACTTTGTCAGTTACCAATTATCCTTAATCAGAAAAATCAATATGCACAGTGGGTCAGTTTGTAGCAATTTTTGAGGAAGAAGGTCCTAGGTTTGATTCAAAGCCATGGAGTTTGCACGTTCTACCTGTGCATGCATGTCTTCTTTCTGGGTACTTCGGCTTCCTCTCACAGTCTGAAAACATTAAGGTTTACTGGCATCGCTAAATTTTCCTTAGGTGCGTGTGTGCATGGTTGTATGCCTCTGTTTTGCCTTATGTCCATAGACTGCAAGACACCAGCCCGACCGTCACCCCAACAAATAAGTGAAAGAAGATAGATGGAATTTAAATCTAATTGAACTCTACATTTACACTTTTAACAATTAACCAAAGGTGTTGCACTTTAAAAAAAGAGCTTGGTGAAAAATCATGCAAATCGTATAAAAATCCCCTCTGTATAATGAGTGGCAAATTAACTAGATTATAATGGATAAATCCTATCTACCATACCTTCATTGCTAACAGTAGCAAATGCAACGAAAAATACATTAGGTTTTGGGCCAGACATTGAAAAGAAGTAACCACTCTGCTCCAACATTTAGAACAAGAGGACCTTGCAACAAAAAAACAGCAGGGATTTTAACATTTGTTTGTTTTTCCTCCTACCTAACATCATATAACCTAAAGTCCAACATTTTTATATCTTTTCCTCCCGCCGAAATTTTTATTTTTATTCAGATAAATTGTGACACACTAGTTTATAAGCAGACCAAAATGTTGTTGAAGAGTGAAGGAATGCAGGCTGGACAATGCCTTGCAACAACAGGCACTGGGTTTGATCCTATGAGCTTTCTATATTTCAGTGTTTGAAATGTATACTAGATTTTTCCAAAATTCTGTTGGTGATTATCCAATAATATTTTTGTAAATTTATATGTGTTTACTGAGGAAATAGGTTGGTTTTGCAGTATGACAAGAACATGATAACAGTTCCCAAGATCTGACAAAAATACTCTCTTATATTGTCAAATGAATGTTGTTGTTTTTTTTTTGTTTTTTTTTACAGCTGTAGCTCAGCTGCACCAACAGTTATGAGAAATTATGAGTCCACCCCGATATACCTTGCACTGAAGTTATATTACCTAAAGCAGGGGTTGGCAACCCATGGCTCCAGATCCGCAGTTTTTTTGTTTTAAAATCCATGACGTTTTCCAATGCTGTAAAGACTTGCATAATTAATAGAGTACATCATTTAAACAGTCAATTTTAACATTTCTGTCAATGAATATAGTTACATCATAGCCTGAGGGGGGGGATTTATAGGTTACAAGAACATGTCAAATAATAAAAACTGTCTTTTGGAAAGGCAATTCAGGGAAGACATGCTTAATTTGCAGCCCACCACTAAGTTGGGAGAGAGAATAAAACTGTGATTGCAGAACTTCTGGATGAATTACAGGTGAGCAAAGATACATTTAAGATGTGGATTGCATCTCCAAACTTCACTACAGCTGCTAGTTTTGTTACAAGCATGGAAGACCTTTCACCAATGGAACAGGTAGCGCTCTTATGCAGGTATGTGAATTTTCTTTAATTTGTGTCCGGCAAATCCTCAAAATATAAAAAACACCAGAAATCTTATTTGTGTTTGTAAAATTTCATAAATGCAGCAAAACCAAATACATTAATATTGTAATGGAAGTTAAACTTAAAGCACCAAATATCAGTCACTTCATTTGGATGGGATTAAATTGATCTGAGATAATAAAGTAAAAAGTCTTGGTTTTATTTTTTTTCAGGACCTGTTATTTAAATCCCAAATCATTGAGGCTTCTGTCGTCTGCGGAATATTGAAAAAATTAGAAATATCCAGTCCAGGGGGATGCTGAGTAACTAATCCATGCATTTACTTGAAGGCTGACCTATTGTAATTCTTTACCATCAGGAAGTCCATAAACTGTCAGGGTTCTGCCCTCTGCTTGGATTTTTGTTTCTTTGTGTTCTGTGTCTTTGTAGTTCTACCAGTGCTAAGTTCTTTAGATCTTGTGCTGCTCTCTGTTGCTCTCTTGTGTTCCTTTCCTTCTCCCTTGGTCCCTTCTTGTTACTCCACTCACACCTGCCTCATATCTGCTGATTAGCTTGTCTAGGTTAAGTCTCCCAATATACACCTCACCTCTGCAGTCACTCAGTGCTGGTTTGTTGTTTCCCTGGTCTCTGGCTTCCTTCGTGAGTGTTCCCTGACGTTTTTTGTTTTTTTGGGTTCTTTTTATTTTTTGATTTTTCCTCAGTTGCTCCGTTAAACCTACAAAATTCACCACTGCCTCTCTGTCTCTGCATCTGAGTCCTCAAAACCTCAACCCAACCGTGACACAAACTGTAGTTAAATGCCTTCAGCTGATCAAAAATGCTGCAGCCAGAGTTCTGATAAAAATTTAAAAGAGAGATCATATCTCTCCTTTCCTAGCTTCTCTTCATAGCCTTCCTGGTAAATATGAGGCCTTGAATGGCCAAGCTCCATCTTACATCAGAGATATGATTGTTCCTTGTGTCCCTAACAGAGCACTTCACTCTCAATCTGCAGGTTTACTGGTGGTTCCTAGAATTTCTAAAATACAAACTAATGCAGTTTTTTGTAGTTATCAGGCTCCTCTCCTGTGGAACCAACTACTGTACCGGTTTTAAGAGTATGCTTAAAACTTTCCTTTTTGACAGAGCTCCTAGTTGCTAAGGTTATAGTGGCTCAGGTTATCCTGAGCTTTCTCTATAGTTATGCTGCTATAGGCTTAGACTGCTGGAGGATATAGGGGCCACTTTTCATCATTCTGCTTCATTCTATCTCTACAAGTATTCTCCAATTTTGCAGTGTTTGTTTAATCTCTAACTTTATGCTCTCTTTCCTTTTTCTCCTCATAAGAGCTTCATCTGTTCTGTTCCTGTTTTGCTGTGACACCATCCCACATAAAAATATCACCTTTGCTGCTGCCACCCAAAACCTTTGTTTCCCTGTTTCTGTGATTACCTGTATGTGCTCTCTTTCATCTTCTGACATGGGAGTTGTCTCTGAGCTTGTCTGCCTGGCTGTGTGTTTAATGGATGGGCCTGGTTAGCAGTTACCTTTGATATATCTGCTTCTTTCTGTATGTCTGCTTCTGTGTCATTGAACACCTGTAAGCCTCGGCAGATGGCCGCTCACACTGAGCCTGGTTCTGTTCGAGGGTTCTTCCTGATAAAACTTCCTGTTTTCCTCTGCACTGTCCCTACAAGCATGCTTGGTGTAAGGAATTGCTGTTGAGTCCTTAGATAGAAAACTTCCAACTTATCTGAATGATGATCTGGTTGAATTGTCTTCGTAAAGTGCCTTGACATTACATTTGTTGTGAATTGGTGTTATATAAATAAACTGAATTGAGTTGAATGACTCTTTGGAGACAGAATGTTTCTCTTTTTGCAGATGGTCCGAACTTGTGCAGTTACCTCCAATACTACGTTTCTTCTAATTGGTAGTTTTAATTCTTTTTTTGCTCCTCTGTTCTTCCACAGAGGAGGCACTGAATGGGATAATGATGATGCCGATAATTATGTGACTCATACAACAGAAGATCTCAACAGATTAAGTCTTGTAGGAGGTTCTGGATCAGCCAGCCTTCGTTTCTTTACTTGTTTTGCTTCCAAGCAGTGGGACTTTCTTAGTTTGTTCTGGTAGACTATGGACTCCCTGAGATTTCTCAAAGTTCTGCTTTGGCTATTGTTCTGCTTTTTGTGAGTCGCCTCATTGGATTTTCTATCAGACTTGGAATCATTATGATTTTGTGAGTCTGCTAGAAACAAATTGCCTGATGGTCCATTTTAAATCTAAGTCTTTTATAAATATTCAGTTTTTTGTTTCACTGGGGCATCCCAGGACTTAAGTCGTTCTTTCTGCTTTAATGATTAAGCTCAGAGTGAACATGCTTAACAGACTGTAGACTTAAAAAGGCCAAATTAAAAAAAAAAAAGCCTCCATAAAACCTAGCGATTTGTTTATAAAGGAGATCTGAACGGTTTGCGTCATACTTTCAGTTTAATCTAAATGATGGGTTAAAATGTTTCCATCACGAATTCTGCTTTGACCAGGAGTCAAGGGTCTTTGAAGGAAAACCTGAGGTCAGTTTTCTTCTTGGAGACTGTACCTTGTTCTATAAATCAGTAAATGTGGAGGCCCCACTCCATGGTGATCCGACAAAGAGATGAGGTCTCAACCAACCTGAAGGACATTGTTCTTTGTGATTAAGCCTTATACCCAGGAGTTGATGCTGACTACCGAACCTCTGATAATTAAATAAAATGGAGGAGACATACAGTTTATATCATCTGTATTCATGGGTCAAGGGGAAGTTTTATGCATGCTGCTTCAGATTCCTGCAGATCTATTAGAAAGTCTGTAGGTCAGGTGAAAATAAATTCTTCCTTAATTTAACTAAGTATAGTATACTAGCATACAACATCTGTCTCAGAAGTTAAAACAGTTCACAGTACACACCTCATCATTAAAAAGTCAGATTAACTCTGAAGAAACCACTTTGACTTGAAAAGCCATTGATCGCCCACTCAGACATTGATGTTCTCCCTCTCAATTATCATGAAAGCATCCAAATGAGCCTCCAGTGGGAGCATCGCAGCCCTTATTGTCTCATTTATAGACAGAAGAGGCCGTGTAGTATCACAGCAGGATGGTTACTGTTCAGCTTCCCCTGAGGAGATAACCTCCTCCGTTTGCCACAGCCTCACCCCTCCCAGCTGGGTACTCTGCAGCCGTTTCATGAATAAATCAGGGGTTAGTGGTGGGAGATGCTTGTTTCCTTCTGTACTCTGTCCCGACGATGAGAGACCTCGGTGTCGCCCTGGACCATCCAGCTTTTCCCACTGCGTCGCTGCATTATTCAGACTGCAGCTCCTGAGTACTCTCTCTCCAGCATTTATTGGCTGGTTTAGTGTCAAGCGTTCGTCTGTGCTGTAAAATGAGGACCAACAGTATGTTGTAGCAACTCTTTTTGGGTCAGCCTGTTTCTATCCAGTTAACAAGCTGAGCTCTAAACACCCACTGGTTGTTCTTTACATTGTTTTTTATTTTTTGGCAGAAAAATATTTCCTAATTGGTTACCAAAATAAAGCTTTTTTTAATAATTTATTCTTATGTCTCCATGCTCTGTGTTTGTCAGCTTGTTTTATCCGTCCATCAACTGTTGTGTTGATATAAGGCAACATGTTCTGCTACTGACAGGTTCACTGTAGACTGTGTGTAGCTATGATCAGTCCTTCATTTAGCAAAGAATGTTTAGTGGAGAATGTACCTGCTGGTGAAACATGTGGGAGGAAGCGCTGGCTAGATAAAAACATGCAAATGTCATTTTCTGTCATTTTCTTGAAGCTGGCGATTTAAATATTTCAACCAGCACTTCTGACAGAGCTGAGAAGAGCTGTTGTAATTATTAAGATCTTTCCTCTCAGCGTGGAGAATTCTCAGCGGTGTAAAAATAATCATCCACTTTGTCTTTGAGTGTCTCCAGGTTCCTCAGACAAACAGGACAACGGCACTTCCTCCTTCTGAGTTGAAGAAGGCCGTCTGATGTCTTTGTTATGTGTTTGAGTGAAGATGTGGAGCAGAATGAGATGATGCAAAGCTTTTGATCAGGCAGCTCCTGTCTGCTTGAATTCTTTCAGCTTGGCGTGGAGTGTCAAGGTTCTGACGGTGTCAATTAGCAGCCGGAGCGGCGAAAGCTCCGCAGAAAAGAGCATGTCTACATTTAGAGCAAGGATGTGACAAAGACGCAGAGACAGATCAGAAACCAGCAGAACGAGCAAAGACGTGGTAAAAAAAAAAACACCCCACTGGGAGACACCTGAAGATTTGTACAAATCTTTGCTGCTTGTTTGCAGCCCTTTGATCAACTTTCCATTATAAAACATGAAGAATAACAGGAAGTTATTAATTGAAATACATGATAAATTCAGCATTTTTTTGTAAAGGAGAATACGTCTACTGTCACCTGTAGCGCCATGGTACAAGATTAGAAGCAGCTAGCTGTCTCCCTACCATGGCTAACTCTTGATTCTTCTGTAAATCCACTAAAGCCTCATTAAGGTGCAATAAAGTCAAACCTCCACATCTGTAGGGGGAGAAAATACGACATAACACCTTGTTAGAGCTCATAATCAGCACCAGCTGCTCCCATAGGAGCTGCAGGGAAGCACACATTCAGAAAAATTAACTATGTCTGTATATGTATTTAATTTGCAGGGCTAACCAACTGAGACGGTGTTTATGATGGTGGTACTTACTGTGTAGCTGGACTCTTAATTTGCACCATTTTGAGCGTCATGTGGGAGGCGTTCTCTCGTCGCCATTAGGACTCTGGAGGATGGTACCAGGCATCTCATTACATTGGATCAAACTACAGAATCTAGCGAAAGTTTCTTCAGTTTGCCTTTAGATTGGACTTCCTAATCTTTAAACATGTGAAGGCAAAACTTGAAACATAAAGGTCTAAAAATCATCTGGAGGATCTTTACATATAATTAGCAAACATTGCATGAAGAGGTTCATGCTTAGCCAAACTACCTGCTGTTTTTTTCAGCTCTGATACTGATGTTGAACATCTGATCATATTCAGGTTCTCTTCGAGTTAACTGTTTTCCTTCAGATTAAATCTAACCGAACCTCAGAGTTTTCTGCTGTTGGACTCTACACACCAGCAGTGACCAACAAGTAGCACCTGAGGGGTTAGATATGGGAAAAGCTGGCCTAACATGATGGCTAAAAGAGTGATGGCAGTGTGGCTAAAAGAGTAAGATTCCTCTGGTGGAGATTGGAGGGTTATAACCATATTCAAAATGTGGCTGATATATCTCAGGATCAAAGGAGGTTTACAGCTGGTAGACCTCTGCAACCTGCACATATGAAACGCAGTCATGACAGATGTCTTTGCATCTCATTAAAAAGTTTCTTGGTCATCTGATGATGCACTGTGACAGGGCAACCACATTTCCTGAAGATAACCACTGTGGAGTCATTCCATCATTAACTTGTGGTTGGCGGAGGTGAATCTACCACCATAGAAAAGCTGTTGGGAATTTACATTCTTCTCTATATTTTACACATTTTATTGAATCTGCTGCAACTGCAAACCTTCTTTCTCTCTTTTTCTTTTTTCTTTTTATTTATTCTTTTTTTGAGTGGACAGTAAACAGCAGATAGGTTAATACCGTGATCAAAGACATGCTTATATGCAGACCGGGCGCCTCCGGGCACATCACTGCTCCTGAGCCGAGCAGTGAAGCGCATGAGGGGAGCAGCTTTAACTGATGCTTTGTAATGCCCAAGCCCTAAGCTCTTTCTGATTACAATGACATACACATATATATATATATATATATATATATATATGGTAAATTGCGTGTACCTAGATCACATGGCGCCCTTTTACAGTCTGAAGACTCCAAAGCACTTTATAGTACATTCTGTCATCCACTTATTCACGCACAGTCACCCACAATGTGGGTGTGGTGTCTTGCTCATTGACATGACAACTGAGATGGACAGAGTTGGGGTTTGACCCTTCTGCATCTTATGCCACTGTCACCTCGACTACAAAACCCTGATTTCTGAGTCCTACTGATACCTGCATAAAGCCAGTACTCAAATGTGTCATGATTGTTTCCTCTCTTCCATATCCAGTTCTATCACACGCTACATTTCTTTGAATGTTAGACAAATGTGTTTCTGCATTTTCATTTTCCCATTGCCTCTGCCATTTTCCTTTATTTTGTTATGAGTGACAGATTTTCCTGCCTCTTTGTTTCCTTTTATGCTGACATGTTCGGGGATCCAGACAAATTTAACATAAATATTTGTTTGACTGTAATAATAAGTGATGTACATAAAACAATGGATAATGTCTATACGATTGAGTCAATTTTATACATAATAGTACAGCTTGACTGTCTAATGCAACATCTGCTTTTTTTGTATCCTCCACTTTTGAATAGCAGCATCTTAACAGCTATAGTTGAGCTGTTCTTCCTTTATACAGTACCACGTTTTACTGCTGTTTTACTGTCTATTAAAGTTAATTTGTTCATTCAATCATGCATTCATTCATTCATTCATAGGAAAGGATGGGGCCTGAACTAGCCCCTTTTTAAAAAGCGAGTTTAACAAACTCAGACTCAAATCCTCAACTATGAATTGATGTAGCCTAAGATTAGAAAACCTGAGTTTTCAGTTTCACAGCAGCTGCTTAGTTTAATCCGAGTTAGTTTAATCACCGCTGAGTAGGTTATCTGCATTTGGTTAACAAGTTGTGCCAATTTGACGAGTCACCATGACAACAGACTACAGGAAGTTTCTATTTCCCCACCACTGGAACTAGAGATTTTAGTGCAGAAAAGAACAATCTGTATGTTAGAAGAAGGAGAAATAGCTACAGCTGTAAAGGAGAGGAAATGGAGAAGGAGAACATTGCTGCTCGACTTAATGCTTACGTTTATATGCAGTCTACCATGTCACTATGTTCTAATATTTATTAAAAGCACTCTTCGCTCTGTTGTTCCATTTGTAAATCAATAAAATATGATGCTTCCTGGTCAAAATGGCATTCCTTGTTGGATATTTAATGATAGATTTTCTAAATTATATTTTTGCACCAGAAACTGAATTTCAGGAAGTGAAGGAAAACTAAATTGTACTAGTAAGAATTAAGTTTTATATGCCTAGAAATGTTTAAATGTTTTAACTAGCCATTTTGACATTTATCAGCTTGACCGAATATCTATGATATCTGAAGTATATTTCTTCATAGTCAAACTTATACAGTACAAATGCTGATCACCAACAACAGGAATATGAAGATCTAAAATTAATTTCTAGACATCCACAATGTTTATTCTAAACGTTAACAATGTCATTTGTTAAAAGGTATTATTAAAACTGTCATTAAACCATGATTACATTTTGGATGTTAAAGTTAAGGATGCTGGGATGAACATCATTTTCACTTCACTGATAGTTTTATAAAGGAAACAGCTGCAGTCAGATTCCAAATGATCCGATCTGTATCCGATTTGAAAAGTGAGAATTCATGTGACTTGGCCTGTTCACACAGTGAGGAAAGAATCTCACCAAATCACAAAGCAAATTGATTGGTATGCAGTGGGAACATAGCCTTATTGCTCATTAACTTCATGTGTTTAACTAACACAAAATGTCTTTGTAATTTTCTGCCACAACCGTTTCTGTTATCTAGTATCCAGAAAATAAAGAAATAAAATTTTTTGATCTTTTTACAGATAGTTTTTTTTTTCTCTAAATGTCTCTCTAATGTAAATTACTCCGAAAATATTGACAATTGTTGTCAGAGCTTTTACTTTTAACAGCTCTGATAAATATGGTTGAAAGATCACTAAAAACAAATAACGGAAAATTCCTTCCAAAAATTGCACTATTTCATGCAATAATTTTTACCAACATTTCTTACAGAGTAATTTAACACAATAGTTTCCTGTTATCAGGGTAGGACATGAAACAATTGTGTTAAAGCAAATATGGATGCAATCAAAGCAGGGATTGTATTTTTCATTGTTTCTGTGGGCAGCAAGTCTAAACATACTCTTTCTAAATATTATAATATATATTATATGCCGAAACGTTCATCTCTTTATTCTTCACAAAACATTAAAACCAAATAGAAGAACTGGAATGCCTTGCAGGGCTGAAGCCGTCATTGTTTCAAGAACTTAAAACCCACCCTGTGTGGTTTTCTAGTCAAGAAACGCGTGATTCTCTTAATGTTGTTTGTTTTAATTAAATAATAAATTTAATTAAAAAGAAAACACATTCCTGAGAGATTACCTGTCCCCACAAGGAAGGAAAAAATTGGCCACACTGCTCTCCTGCAGCTCCTGTCATTCAATAATTGGATCTTCTTTGAGATTTTTGGGTTGTTTTGGCAACAGGAGTCTTACACACAAGACGCGTGTAGGTGGAGTATGCGCGCGCGCGTGTCTGTGTGCGGGAGACAGCTCGTGAGGATCTTCCATCCCACAGATTGTCCTGTTCGGAGCGCAGACTCTCCTCACCACGCAGCGCGCTCACAGGTAAGGGGGAGGAGGGGTGGTGGGTGAGGAGGAGCCTGACTCACGCACGCACCTCTCTCACCCGCGCAGACACGCGCACGGCGCGGCGGTGAGCGGAGCGCAGTTATTTGGTGCTGTCGTTGCGGAGCAGTTCATCCCCTGCGGTTCTGTGGTGCGTGGAAAAAGACCCCGCATAACATCTCCCCTCCTCTCCAGTCTCCTCTCTGCTGTTTAGCATGTTCTGGATCATGGCAACAGTGCGGGACGTGGGCAGGGTGGGTTTTTCATGCCTTCACAGACGGAATCCGTGGGGCTGCTGCAGGAGTTAAAGGAGTGATATCTTTCTGTTTTCTGGGCTGGAGACCTGGAATGATCCTGGAATGTTCCTGGAATGATGGTGATGATGCTGGAGCAACAAGCGTGCGGCGGCTCTGCGCACACTTTGCGGTGATAACGCGCACTTGAAGGCGGACTGTTGCATCTGTCTGCAAGATTTCAGACAGTTTGTGTTTTTTTCCAACAAAAAGGAACTTGGCTCCTGGAAGCCTCTCACTCCTCAGAGAAGTGCTTCATCCTTACTTCTGCGTTTTAACGCTGGGAGAGCTTTGATCCCTGTGCAGGGGCGGAAGCAGTGGATCCCGAGCCATGAGCTGCCAGAAGCGTGGCCCCCCAGAGGTGAGAGCAAATCTAATGCTCCGGATCCTGTGGATGATTCCAGCTCTCATGGATGTAGCTGGAACCCAGGAGATATATGCACCGCACTCCATCCGAGTGGAGGGAGATGTGACACTGGGGGGGTTGTTCCCAGTGCATGCCAGGGGTTTTCCGGGAACGCCTTGTGGGGACATCAAGAAGGAAAACGGCATCCACCGGCTGGAGGCCATGATGTACGCGCTGGATCAGATCAATGGAGATGAGGACCTGCTTCCTAATGTGACACTGGGCGCTCGGATCCTGGACACCTGCTCCAGAGACACGTACGCCCTGGAGCAGTCTCTGACCTTTGTGCAGGCCCTGATCCAAAAGGACACCTCGGATGTCCGCTGCACCAACGGGGAGCCACCGGTTTTTGTGAAGCCGGAAAAAGTTGTGGGAGTTATTGGTGCGTCAGCGAGCTCTGTGTCCATCATGGTGGCCAACATCCTGCGGCTCTTCCAGGTACGGCTCTTTTATCTTCATCTTCATCAGTCTCTTCATCAGTCACGTGGGCTTCCAGAGGAACTCACTCTGATTGGGAACGTGTTCACAGTGGTTGTGATGCTTTAGCCTCTAAATTGTTTATCACCTGTTTGATGATGTGAGCTAAAAGTTCCTCAGAGAAGGTTTTATTCAGCTGAGTTTTTGTTTTAGTTGTTTTAGTACCAACTAGACATCATCCAAACCAGCTGCTCTTTGATTTTGACTTTAATTTTTAAAAATGTCAGGTATTAACTTTGAATAGTGCTTTATTAATCAAAATCAAACATTAAATTCCCCTAAACTGTCTGACTAATAAAGCTGTGGGAGAGCAGGAACCTGCCTGAACGTCATTTCTTCTTGTAAAGCTCACATATGGATAGAAATGACCTCATTAAATGCACAGTGTCTGGGTTAAAACTAAAAGCTCCATAACCCAAAACACTTCATAAAAGATAAAGAAGAAAAGGGTTGACAGACATTTCCCTGGGGAATCTTTTTCTATACCAGCAGAAATTCAGGTGGATTTATTTTGATCTTCCACTGATTTATAAACATAGCTCAAAAATCCATCCTGACTTCCTGAGGTCATGGCCATCAATCTCTCTTTCAGCCATTTCAGATGGTCGACCTCTGCAGGTAACTCAACACGTGTGATAGGACTATAATGAGACTTTCCACATGACACAAAACTGGCTGCAGGTTAATTCCACTCATACTATTATGATAAATAATTATTCCTGGAAAGAAAAGCTTTTGGAACATTAACAGCTCCTGGGTAAACTGAAGCCCAGGTCTCCCCTGATTGTGGGGAGAAGGACTGTAAAAGAGGTTTGGATGTCTTCTGGTTTCTGGGGTCCTCTGGGCTGCTTCACAGCATGGAGAAAAAACTCTCTGCCACCAAGAGGTCATTTAAACTGCAGGAAGTGAGTAGATAAACAGGTCTGCTGACGTCTTTAGTTTGGACTGAATGAATCAGCATCAGGTGGAGGCTGGAGTTAAAAAGTGGGAGGGGACGTCTTCATTCAGTTTCATGCAATATACTCTCAATTCATGTTTCTCAGCTTTTATTTTGAGGCAGATCTTGTCTTCATCCCTACTGTAGGTACAAACAGCTGTACTGTCAGAGCTTAGAGCTGCAGCTGCTATAGAAAAAGAAATCCTGCCTTTAAAGTTTAGCCCTGCTAAAAACAACCTGCTGCTCTGTTTCCACGCATCTGAACATTTAAATTAAACTGAGGTCCAGCATCAGCCGTCCATTGTTTTTTCGTACAGCTGCAGGATATGCTCCAGTCAGGGAGGTCCTGTTAGAAATCCTTTGACTGTTTCGATGGCCTTTACCTGAACACTGACACACATATGATCCATCATTGAACAACCTTTATTGAAGGATTCTGCTGTATGGATTTCTACAGGCTTTTCAATATATATAGAAGATATGGTCATCTAATTAAGACTTAGTCAAAACACAGCGTTCCTCAAACGGCGGAAGTTTAGAAAAAAAATCACAATAGCCAAGGGAACATTGGTGTACAGGGTAGCTAATGAATAAAGAATGAGGGAATATGAAAACAGTTTTATGATTCCTAAACTGATTGATTGATTGATTACGTTTGAACAGCCAGGTAAAAAGAATAAATCACATAACAATAAAATAAAATGTAAAATACTAAAGAAAACAAATAAAATGAAATCATTTGCAAATAATACTCAAAGCCTTTTTGAACAACAGCGTCTTTAATTTACTTTTCAAAAGACCCGGTTCAGCGAAAGCACAAAGATCCAAAGGGTTCTTCTCCAAGAAGGTAGGGCACCACTGGTACTGCCTATTCACTACAGTGATAAAGCCTAGCCTTTGAAATGCCAAATAGGGAGCTGACTGGATGGCCTCCAAGCCTGCCAGGACCACAAACCCTTTATGGTTTATTTAAAAGACATATTAGAGGCCATAAAGAGACATAAATAAGAGAGTAAAATTCATTCAGACAATAATGAAAGATTTGAGATTCTGTATTCAAGCCTGGACATTTCTTCCAGGTGTCTAGAAACTGCAGCTGTCAATTTAACAGAGAATCTTGTTCTAATGTTTATATACTGTATTCCAGTTTTTTTCAGGATCCAGTGTTATATGCTATTGTTTTGATAAAGGAGTCTATCATGGGGCCCCTGTACACAGGGGCCCCATGATAGATTATGCAAGCTTTAAAACTGCTATCAAGATGCGCTGCAGAGTATTATTTATATTTTCAATGTAATTTTTGTTGGAAAATTTCTACAAAGGAAAATTATCAGGACACGAAAAAGTTAAATATGCATTCAATCGCATAAACTGGTGGATAAAAAAACTTGAATGGTCAAATTATTCATGCTTTGTTTCACTGTTTACTGCTGAAAAATTAGGGAGAATGCAAAAATTATTCATTTTACCTCTGGATTTTCTTTTTATATTTGAAATATCTATCGGGGCATCTTTTTTTCTTCTTTTGGGCCCCAACTCAATCAAGGGCCCTTAGAATCTTAGCTTTTCCCCCTATTATGGCACCCCTGGCTAAACATGTCAGGACATTTACGCCATCAACCTCCAGGTAATACTCTGAGATCCACTAATCAGATGCTGTTGAATATGCCTGGAACAAAACTGAAGTCTTCCTGCAACATTAGAGCTGCTTAGAGGGACAAAACTGTCTCTTTTTTAAATTGTTATTGAATTATTCATGATTATTCGGGTTTCTGTGTTTTACAGTAATACACTTTACTCAATCTAAGGTGCAAAAAAAAAAAAAACAATTAAAATGTTTTACTTGTACAGACTTTAGTAGATTTAACTTCTCGCTTTTTGTAGGCTTCAGAGGGACGAAAGTTGACAGCTGAGTTTGAAACAAAAATACAACTGTCTTTATTCCACTTTCAGAAAATGGGTCAAAAGGAATGAAGAAGGTCAGCTTGCAGGTGTGTGTGTGTTATGGTAGGGACTGAGACTTCACAATGCTTCTCTCAGTGGAATAAAGAGTGGAAGGTAATTATTTTCCCTGGTGATGTAAAAATCATCTGTTCCACAGCTGCTCTCACCTCATTAAGCCCCTGATGTGCCTAAAGAACCCAGTTGGCTCAGGAGGCGCACCTCAAACACATTAAGGCTCGTCGTTCTGGACTGCTGCCCTGCCATCAGAGCATCAGGCCCGTGTCAGAGCCGCAAAAGATTTTATAAAACATCAGGAGGAATCAGCTAAAGGCAGAGCAGAGTAGATGTTAACTGTTAATCATCATATCTTCCCCATTTGTAGAGGCTGAATAGTTCTTGGCACAAGTTTTAAGTTTCATTGGCGGATCTAATGACTAACATCGACTATTATGATACATCAACATCAATATTTTCAGTCGACATAAGACCTCACTGAATGTATCTACTGCTGTGTCTCCTGTTCAATAGACTTGAATAAGATCATTGCCCTTAATCTAAGATCTGATGTCACTGGCTGACAGGTTCTCCAATACTGACAGAATGACAGAGGAGGGATGTCTGGTCCAAGAGTTTCAGTTTGTCTCATAAGCCTTACAAACTCTTCTAATCTTGTGCGTTAACGGAGAACTAGGGACAAAAAAGGACAGTCAGTCTTCCCAGATTTAAATAGCTGTGGTGTCTGACTGAATAATTGAACCAAGTGAGGATCCAGACTAAAGGACTGGACCTGCTGAGGATCCAGACTAAAGAACTGAACCTGATTAGGATAAAATATAAAGTACTGAACCCAATGAGGATCCAGACTAAAGAACTGGACCCACTGAGGATCCAGACTAAAGAACCGGACCCATTGAGGATCCAGACTAAAGAACTGGAGGTACTAAGGATCCAGACTAAAGAACTGAACCTGATTAGGATAAAACATAAAGAACTGAACCCAATGAGGATCCAGACTAAAGAACTCGAACCACTGAGGTTCCAGACTAAAGAACTGAACCTGATTAGGATAAAACATAAAGAACTGAACCCAATGAGGATCCAGACTAAAGAACTCGAACCACTGAGGTTCCAGACTAAAGAACTGAACCTGATTAGGATAAAACATAAAGAACTGAACCCAATGAGGATCCA
>NW_015151001.1:120148-122273 GCF_000732505.1 Cyprinodon variegatus | reverse complement strand
ATTGAGGATTGTGACTCAATTTAGAAATTCTGGTTCTTTGATCAGGGTACAGCTAAATCACATGAATGTTTAAATTGCTGTCAGTTTATCCTATAAATGTTTTAAAGAGTTAACTTATTGATTTTAATCATTCAACCACTTTATAAATCAGACAGTTTGCTTTAATGCTTACAATACTGTGTCATAATAGATAAAGTAAAATTAATATTCCCATTTGTAGCTGATCTGTTCTGAAAACCTGTCTTGGTCCAGATTAGAGACCTAGAATATCTGAAGCTGTTGATTTTTTGCACAGTGTTTACATTGAACCAGAGTTTGTATTTTCTCTTAATTACACCATCATGAACACAATGTAATGAATTCTCAGAGTGGGGGAGACCTGGATGCTGTTGTTGTTGTGCTTCATGGGTTTGTTCTGCAGTAATCTGGGTTCCAGAAGCTGCCGTTAGCATCCAGTGTGAGTGCCTAATGAGCCTTCACCTCTGTCCCACCCATTAACTCCTATTACCAGCAGCAGCAGCGGCCCTGCTGATAGGAACAAAACATATTTATCTTCTGAAAGCATATGAACCACCTACTGGTCCAATTAGTTGACACGTTGGGTATGGTGGGCGATTAGTGACACTCTATTAGAAGCAGAAAGCTGCCAAATTGTTTTGTTTTGATCAAACGTTTCATATTCAGTTTGTTGTCAAATGAACGGGGTGGGCTGATAATGTTCAGTCATGGTGAAATTCAATAACCCAAGATGGGCACCTGAACCCAGCCCTAAAGCAGTCACAGCCCAACCACTTTCAAACTTTATAAAAATAAAAAAAAAGCATATAGAACGTGGCCTTAAAATTCTTTATCCTTAAACTGTTTTAATTTCTTTGAATTTTGGTTTTAAACTTCAAATTTTTTAAATAAACAGAATCAGAATTTCATGACTAACAGAACCGTCACAACTTAGTTGGAATGAACTTGCCTTTTAATCCCACAGGGTTTGTTTACTGAATGATAGGTGAAAAAGTGTTAAAGCAACACTACATAATTTGAACTAAGTATTAACTTAATTTAAGATATATTAACTCATTCTTCAGGTCAACATACAGTACTTACTGCATATAATTGCTCTGTGCAGGTAACCTTTTGCAAAAACCCACCCATGTAACTTTAAAGGTTTGGATCTGTCAATAAATGAGTCACGTGACCGACAGCGCTGCTTAAACACCAGAGTTAACTGAGCTAAAATTTGTATTAAAATGAACATGACACCTGGCACCACAAACATTGTTGGTTCTCTGATGAAGGATTTAATCTAGAGCACTGAATGCGCTATTCTTTACAAGAAACAAAGCATTTTCCATCTGCTCTTCCAAAGTGGTCTCCGTCTGATATCAAAAACAGAGGGAGGCTGGTTTATTTTGTGACGGTGCAGTGCAGTGCTGTCAGTAACTTTCAGAGGCACCAAACCCGGCAGTTACAGGTCTAGAGCCCCTAAACAATAAAGGTTAGACAGTGTTGCTTTAAAGTCTAACACTAACTGGGTTAGACACTTCAACAGATAAGCAGCAGATTCTTTCACAACAATAAAAGGTTAAAAAATTATCATTATCAACCATAAACTGTCATTATAGAACTTCACATGTAAATATGCTTCCTACAAACGTGTTCCTCCATTGTTAGTGGTTTGAACTAGAAGAGGCTGAAATGAGGAATTCAAGGGAACTTTGACCATGAAACTCAGCAGCGCTCCAGTGTGAATTACTTGTAGTGTTATCTACTGGAATAAACAGCTTCTTTGTACATTTTACTCTTTTTTTGCATTAAATTATTTAGAGCAAACTGGATACATTCCTTGAGTTTGTCAGTGCATCAGAAACTGATAAATCAGCTGGTACCTGTTAAGATTATTTTTATTATTGATATTTGAGTCTGTTAAATCCTAGTAATACCTGCCTGTTATGTGTCTAAACTAATGTTTTCCCAAGTAGTTTATCTAATTAGGACAGTTCCTCTGTCAGGATAAAAAGTCATCTTCATTATGTACATGGCAAAGATTTGGTCATGAGATGAGAGCGGTGTCTTTGATCCAAAAATATAGTTTATTATTTTGATATGGCTGGAGTGAGGGATGTTCCTA
>NW_015151001.1:111723-119064 GCF_000732505.1 Cyprinodon variegatus | reverse complement strand
CCTTTAAGCTTTCTCTCTCTGGTTCTTTTTCTGAGAAGATATCTCTCGGGAAAACTCTTTAAATAATACTTCATGCATTAAATAACTATTAGACATTACAACAGATTTTGACATAAGCTCTATCTTCTGTCACCCTAAGCAAATTCTCTGGTCTGAGTAAGATTAGAATTTATGTCAAAATCTGTTGTAATGTCTAATAGTCATTTAATGCATGAAGTATTATTTAAAGAGTTTTCCCGAGAGATATCTTCTCAGAAAAAGAACCAGAGAGAGAAAGCTTAAAGGTTTAAACACGGAGTTTTACTTGACATACCGCTGACCGCAGACAAGGTTAGCTCGGACAGCCACAGGTTTAGGGGCCTGTTGGAGCTCAGACGGCCAGCTTGCAGCATAACCACCCTTTTGGAAGTTACTCTGGTCCCTCTCCTTGCTAAGGGTCTAATAGTCAGGCTTCTGTTGGAGGTCAGCTTAGTCTATGTGAGTTTGGAGCAGAAGGAGTGAAGGCGCCCCGACAGCCATCAATAAAAAAGCAACAAGTGAGTTCTGTTTGAGCTGCAGTCGGCTTGATGCAACTATTTGTGGACAACACTACCAGTTTCCTGAAATGCTGCAGCTGATTGGCCTGAGATTTTTTTTACTGGCTGAGCTGTCAGCCCGAGTGAGTCTCTCTGTGACTCATGATGCATCATCGCTGTGAGCCTAAACTTAAAACGCAGCTCCATCCCAGCTCAGCCTCACTCAGCGGCAGGAGAGGAGAATCCTGACGTTTTTCCAGCTGATTATGGAAATGCATCATCTGTCCTCAGACAGACATGAGTTATTATTACACTAAAGTGTCTCAGTGTATCATCTGATGAATATTCAGTGAAATAAATCAGAGCGGGGACTAAAGTGAACACAGATAATAGCAGCAGATTCACAGCAGTGTTTATTAATGTCTCCAGATAACTCTCAGTACAAACAGGTCACTGCTGTGTTCACACTCTTCTTCTGTGCTGGAGGACCCAATGGCGCCGGTTGCCATGGATACCACTGCATGAAGTGCCTGTTAATTACAGGTCAGCATAACAGTTTGACAGAGATGAAAAAAACAGTGAGATATTAGCCGATGATGCGATGCTAGAGGCTCTGAGCTGGGTGTAAAAACCAAGCTCTAGTTCAATCAAAGGAAGAGAGCTGGGATAAAGTAAATGGATAAACAAAGCGGACAACCAACAAAATCATCCTGCGGGAATGTCTGACCTCTGGGCCTATCCAGACCTGCGGGCGGAACCAATCTGACCTTTAACCGCCCGCCCTTGCCGGGTAGAGCCGTGTTTCCTGTGAAGACAGATGATTGATGCGTTTCCACCTCGGTCAGGTAGAGAATCAAGGTCGTCTCAGCTCCTGCTCCGTGTCACGTTTGACCTGCTGCTCTGCAAGGTGATGGAGGCAGCGAGGCGGCGGATTACTGGAAGTTTCTAAACAAACCAGAAATCTAAAAGTTTCCAAGGACACTCCAAAGAATCTGATGTGTCAGCCTTTCTGTCTTGGAAACAAGGCCTCTACATCAAGGTTTTAATGTCCTTCAGATCAGCTAAGAACATACATGAGAGCAAAGGCTGTGTTTCTGCCATGGAAATGGAAAAATTTTTTCATTGTGCTTCCACATAGTCTTGAGAGCTTTCATTCTCTATGTCTTCCTTTAACTAATAGGATAAAAAAATCTTTACCTCAGATTCTGCAATTTTAACCACAAGAGGACACACCATGAAATGTGATAAATACTGAGACATACTCCCAGGAGGCCTGAGATGATTCCTGTTCTCATAATATTCCACAAACCACCAACCAAAATGGTTCAAATCTGCCATCATGTTATATTTCAAGTCCTTCACAGGAGGCAGAGTAAAGTCGCTGGTGGTGTAAAGTGCAGAGCAGTGTTCCTCCTCCTGTCAGTCCACCATGGGACACAGACAAATAATTAATCACAGATGTTTCTATGTGGGAAACAAAGTGTTTTGATTACAGAAAAAAAACTGGTTTACTTCTTCAGATAAGCTGTTACTGCTACACCCTGCACACCAAAAAAATATCATTAGATATTGACAAGCAGGGTGAATGAGAGGATGTGTGTTTTGTCACATGATGCGCACATGACCTGCAATAAAAATTGCCTAAAAAGTTGTTGCTGGTGGCTTTAGGAGTGTATGATAACATGCATACAAGTGTTTAAGTGTTTAGTTAGGTTGAAGAATGGGTTATTGTTATTTGTATTAAGTTCATGTGAAATATTTTGCAAGTTCCACCAACAACCTCTAATGCCACTGCGGGTCAATAAATGATGAGAGGGGTATCCCTGTGGCATCAGTATCTGACATGAAGAGTCTATACCCAGCATCGATCTTTGATGTGCTGAGTGTGAGACTGCATCTGATAGACAGACCACCAGAGTGACTTAAATCTGTCTCATGTCTTTTAATACATAGTGAATTCTTGACATCATGGAAATGGCTTGATCTACAGGCATTTGTCTCAGGTTTCCCTGATTAACTTGAATCTGACCAGCAGCTTTTTGCTCTGTCTTTTCTGATTGGGTAGATGTGAACTTTCATTTTAGGCGGGCATACGCTGTACGATGTTTTCGATCTTCGTGCTCAGGTACGATTCAAAATGTGCGACAAAACTACAGGGTTTTCTAAGAGTTCACAGCTCACGATGTGCGTATGTTTTTACACTGTTCAGACCGACGCTATGATGCGATCTAACTGCTCACACTTTACGTCCAAAAACCACGTTTGACTCAGCACCAAGTGATGCCGATGGTCGTACTCTTAAATCTGGAAGAAGAAGAATTCTCTTGTTTTTACATGCGCAGTGTGTGAGGTTCAGGTAACTTGGCTCATAGCTTCATGCATGAACACCTTACGAGCGCCGACTGAATTTCAGACGTGTTTGATTTTCTCCTGATCTAATGATTTCTGATCGGGAAGTGGTTGTGAGAGGCTAATCACCCTTTGTTACCCCCATATACTTCACAACGCAGGATGCACGATAAGGCTAAACTCTGCTCGATCAAAAAAATAGTTGCTTGACTGTAGAATCGTCCCAAAAAGTGAAAAAATCTGGCTAAGTGTATGCCTGGGATTCTATGAGAAAATCTTAGGGGTTATGAAGTTTTCTTTTAGCACTGTGTGGTCTGCTTTCAATGGGAACTTGTTTGGACAGCCATATAAGGACCTGTTAGAAGTTCTTTACAATATCCTTCACATTTGGACAAATTCACTCCATTTTTATCTTACTAATTTTAATTTGTATTGCTTTTTTTCAGTCTTTAATCTTCAGTAACGATTATTCAATTAATGGTCTGTAATTTCATTACAATCAAAATAACTTTAGCTTGTTTTTGAATAGTTACTCACAAATATAACAAATTGATTAAAATTACTTTTAATGGATTTATTTTTTGTCATGTTAACATCCACAGGTAGGAGGAGTCACTCTACCAACCCTAAATGCACATAGCCAAATGGGGAAGTGTTTTCTTTAGACTACAGCAGATGTTTTACAGCATAGGAAATGTAAAAAAAAATTTTTTTTATTCGTTCATTTTATAAAAAGTTCCTTAGCAGGTTTGAATTGACCCAATTTGTAGAGTGGTTAATATTTTTTACAGGAGGCAGTGGGGAGGTAGGTGGAACCGTGAGGGACTGGGTTTGGTTTGGTTTGTTGTAGGATGTGCCTTGCGAAGTGTAGATCATGGTGAATTTGAGTAAACTATAGGTGAAAAATAGTAGAAAAGTATTCTGGTTCTTACTAATAGACTAACACAGCCATGAACAGAACTTTTTGAATGTTTCTATAGACCGGCTATGTTGAAACGGGTCAAGAAGGTGACAGAGAGCTTAGCTGGGTTTTCATCTTTAACAAGCAGCTGCCTTGAAGTAAGGGTGTAATTTTACTTTATTTCTAAAGTTTCGTCAGCATTTTATAGCGGAGCACAACGACTCTCTAATATGAAAACCTGCAGATAAATGAATAAAAGTCCCTCCGGGTTTAGACTGTGTTCTGACCCAATCAAAGAATTTCTGTGAGTAGGATCCTCTGTCTTTTGGTCATACAGTCCTCAAGAACAATTGATGCAAACCTCTCATCGACTTCTGGTCGTCTAAAGAAACTGTCCAGGGTCTTGTTTCTGAGGCTTTTTTCTGCGTTGTTGGCTGAGGTTCCTCATTCTGAAGGTTCCTGTGGCCTCACCAGCAGCAGAAGCTGAAGAAAAGCGCCTGGATTCCCAATCAGTAGGAGAAAAGCAGCCAGCATGGAACTCTCTCTCTGTCACTACAGCTCACGTTGCTTGACTGATTCTCCGTATCTCTTTTGCCCAAGGTGCAGAACTGCTCCACTTTTGACTTCTTTATTGAATGCACCCTTCTCTGTTGAGCCTCCATGAACTCCTGCATGGAGGAGAGGATCAGCACAAAGACTCCAGCACTGTGACGTCCAGGAAATACCAACTGCTATTAACTGCAGACACTGAGGAAGCGAGGAACAGTTTCTGTAATTTGCAGCTTGTCTCCAGTAGTTATTCATCAGCGATGCAGACGGGAACACAAGCAGACAGGGTGAAAAGGCTCCTCCACATTCATTGTTCCTTTAGAACCTCCCTGCAGATCTGCAGAACAATCATATGGGACGGAGCCTTGGCTGCATGCTCAAATTAATGATTTCATTATTTCTCTGAGTCACTGCACTCACTTTGTTTTATTCGTTCATTATGCTGTGATGTCATTATAACTCCAGCCTGTTTTTCCTCCTCATTACTCTCCTTATTTAACTGTTTCTACCAGCAGTGCTTGCTTCTGAATGAAATATTCCAACGTCCTCTGAACGTTTCTCCTCAGAGGATAAATTACACTGAATCTGGATCACCTGTAGCTCTACCATGAGGCACAGCTGATGGCAGCTGTACAATATTTATAAAACAGAAAGAAGAATCTTTCCCAAAGTCTGACTCAGCTAATAACTGACAACCAGTAGCAGGATAACTGCATTTCTGAGTTTCTGACCAATTAGAAGAAAAACAAACCACCAAATTCTTCTTGCAAAATTTTCTTTCCCATCCTCTGCTGGAAGGATTTTTTTCAAATACTTTAATTTTTTTTTATTATGCCACCCACAGCCCTATTCAATTCTTTTCTGTGTCCCTTCAAGAGTTCGGCATCAAGAGAGTCTCAGTTTGTCTTTGGACTTGACCTACTTCTTTGCAGTTTCTGTCTGTTACCGTAGGTACCTGATCTGTTCTGAGGCCTGCCCCTGCTGCTTACGTCACATCAACGCTACTCAGACACCTGTTTCTGTAACGATCTTGGTTCTGTTGTTTTTCTTCTGTCAAGATTTGTTTGGAGGTTTTTATGAGGACCCAAATGCAGAGGCTGACAGGCAGAGGTGAGTTCTTCAAAGGTTTAATAAGAGGTCAGGCAACAAAAACAGGTTTTCAAAAATCCAACTTAAAAATTTTAAACAAAAACAGGTATCCAAAAATCCAACATAAAAATCTAACACAAACCAGAACCATGGAGACATCAGGGAAAAACCATCAAGGAGCCAGGGTGAGAAAAGATAAGACGAGGAACCAGCAAAGAGGGACTGCAGTGGGAGTGTTTATGGCTGACTGAACAAAGGAAGGACTAATGAGCTGATAAGGAGCAGGTGTGACTAGAGCTGATGAGGAAGCCAAGGGAAAAGAAAACACAAGGGGGCAACAGAGGACAGACAGAAAAACCTAAGCAACTTAAATGAATCCAGACACACCAATAAAGCTAGAAAACAAGGAAAAACCTGGATGAACTTGAAAATGAAAACTTTGAGAAAAACAACAGAACCAAGATCGTTACAGTTTCAGAGTCTAAGTTTAATTGTTGATTATATTTGCTATTATTCACATTTTCCTTTGGCAACCTGAAGTGAAAAGAAAAACCCTCAGTCAACATTTCTTAAATTAAGTGTATTTAATTTGAGTAGGTAAATAAGATTATTTGCCAATGGAATGATTATTTTTACTCTTAAAGTAAGATAATTAGATAATATGCACTTGAAATAAGACAATGCAATTGTTTCTCTCATTTTAGATGTAAATTATGTTGTTCTATTGGCAAAGTGTCTCACTTACCCACTCAATTCAAGAACAAATGCACTTATTTTAAGAAAAAATTAGATTTAACTTTTTTTTTGCAGCGAGAATATGGAGTTGGTGGAACTTTTCTGCCAGAGGAACTTAAGTTCCTGCTCAAAAAGTGTTTATGCATTGAAATGTATTTTCAAACATGAGCAAAAGAGATAAGAGGAAAGGAATTGTCTGAGGTCATTCATTGGGAGGAGGAGAAGGATAGTAGATTGAAGAAGATGTTAAAATGTTGTTCAGAATCCTTTGCTACTTGCTAAATTACATAGAGGAGGCCTGCATGGATCACAGATGAAAAGAACATGGTGAGAACTCCTGCACTCCTGTCAGAGAAACACCTGAAACATGCAGATCTGTAGGATCCGACAGAAAAACAGGCTCAGAACATCCTATCCTGCATTTAATGGAAGATCTGCAGCCCTCGGAGCAGTTTGGTGGTTCTTACTTTAATCCTGGGAGGTTTTATGAAACAGCACCCCCTGCATCACGGAGGCTGCAGTCAGTAAACAAAGACCGCTCTGAATATCAGGGTGGAGCTGATTAATATGCACCCTCATGAATAAACCAGGCTGTTTTGGAAGAAATGACAGGAAATCAGACAGATTTATAAATTTCTCTGATCTTTTATTTACTGTTTATCTTTTTGTTCATATTTTGTTAACAAAACAGTTAATTAAAAACTTATTTGCTTATATTAATGTTCTGTTTTAAGTAGAATTTTCCATCTCCACCTCTCTGCAGAAACTGAAAAATCTGCTTGTTAACAGTTTCCAGTGTGAACACAGACACAGATCTGTATGACAGCAGCTCATCATCATCCATCATCATCACCATCATCATACTGACAGAATCACACTTCATCCTAACTGCTTGTCTCTCTTCTTCTGCTCATTAAAATCAGAAACCAGAAAGCTCGGTCTTGGCCCTCCTGCTGGGGCCTTAATGAGGATCCCTGTGTGTGTCTGTTTACCTCACCTGAAACTTCCTCCACCTCTGAAAGAGTCCTGATTCTGTTTACCCAGACTCAACATAAGGTCCAATAGAACCAGAGAAACCCAGTTCATAAATTATTAAAACAAATAAAAAAACAGAAATTAAAGTGGAGATAATGGAGCCATAGATAACATAAAGTGATGCAATAATTTAGCCCACAAGTTCTGCTGATGCTACCATCACTACTC
>NW_015151001.1:98621-111340 GCF_000732505.1 Cyprinodon variegatus | reverse complement strand
TTTATTGCATACCTGGAATGGGTGACAATAGTTCAATAAACTTTTGGTTCTCAAAATAGTATCGGTGCCCTATTTGTTGGTACTCGCCGATTCCGATACCACCATTTTAGTGCTGGATCAGGGCCCCGCCCGATACTGGTGCAACACTAATTAAAATCGTCTTCTATTACATCTCTGATACATGAAGAATAAAAATCAAAGATCCCTTAGCAGGCTCATTATGAAAGTGATTTGTGTTTAAACTTGCTTTTGTAATTTGAAACAATTATGTAGCAATTTTTGAGTCTATTTTATATCCTCTAAATTTGGTCTATGAGATGTAAGTTTGTGTGTATTTTATTATATATTATTGTGAAATGTAAATGTATTTTATCATATTTTGATGCCGTATATATTCTGTAATTTAACATTTTTCCTGGACCCCCAGGAAGACTTGCAACAATTTTTTGGGAGCTAATCTGGATCTAAATAAAGAATAAAGGTAGTGTTTAGCTTTATATTCTTAAACGTTTTGATATTTAAACATGTACAAATAAATTTAATTATATTAGATAGTTGATTTGGAGAAAACTCTCATCAAGTTTAATTCAGTTTTTCATATGATTTTCCAGCTAAAAGTGTAAATCTTGCATGAATGTCTTGACTTCATTAAAAGTCTTCATATCCAGCTGGTCTTGTAGCTAATTGTGAAACAGAATAAAGCATAGGGGGACAATGAATACTTAAAAATATGTAAAATAACAGAAAAAAGCTAAAAGACATGAAAAGACATCTGCTGTTTCTTTAAAAGCATCTTTAACCTCAGTGTTGCACCTTCATATTCTGCCTCCAGCAGCTTGGCAGCACCAGAACTAGAAGTTCAGATTCAAGCAGCCATGATGATGTGAATCTGTTCATCTTCAGGAAATAATATCCAGAGTTTCCATCCCCCCATCATCAGCCTGAACATGAAGTTTCCTTTCCTTGTGATCATCTGATGAACTAATAATGTTTCTACCTGATCAGACTCAGTGTTACTGTAGGAGCTGAGAATTATGTGTTCTCTTAGCCCCTGAGCAGCTGAGACTCAGTGTCCCACTGGAGCTTGGTTGTTCAGGCTGGATGGAGAGCCATTCAAACTTAAACAGAATATTCACCTTGTGTTTTAAAATCAATAAAACTATTGAGTAAACTGACTTTATCAGGGATTAAAGCTCTAATTTAGAGGGTGTAGGGGAAAGAATAATAACATCCTTTGGGAGACAGCAGATGATACCATTGCGCCGCTTCTCCTGTTTGTATGGTGAAGCCCTCCAGAGCTTCCTGGACCAGGCTACACGTGATACAAATTAGCCACAAAAAGAAATCCATGGGGATTACCCTGTGGATTATGAAAAAATGAAATTGCCTTCAAATTTATTATGATTGGGACAAGTTGGAGGCTGCAAGGTTCATGA
Organism: Cyprinodon variegatus; assembly: GCF_000732505.1. Classification (NCBI taxonomy): domain Eukaryota; kingdom Metazoa; phylum Chordata; class Actinopteri; order Cyprinodontiformes; family Cyprinodontidae; genus Cyprinodon; species Cyprinodon variegatus. Next base: position 109,904 of record NW_015151001.1, on the reverse strand, counting down.
TGAAAATAAAGGTATTTGCTGTAAATATCTTAAATAATAATGAAACAAGAACTCATCCTTGAGGTTCTTCTCATAATTGATTCATTCAGTTTTAAAACTCAGTTCTCTGATAAATTGTTTTATTTTAAATCATTTCTGAAAATTATTTATTCTAGGTGAATTGTAATATCCATGTACCCACTCATCCACCTTCAATCCATCCATCCATCCATCCATCCATCCATCCATCCATCCATCCATCCATCCATCCATCCATCCATCCTTTTATTCATCCATCCATCCATCCATCCATCCATCCATCCATCCATCCATCCATCCATCCTTTTATTCATCCATCCCTCCATCCAGCCAGCCAGCCTTTCTTTCATCTCTCTATAAGAACCACATTTTGTGTTTCCCAAAACAATCAAGGAAAGTTCATGCATGCTTTCATCACTAGTAGGCTGGATAAAGTGGTGCTGTTCTATCTGGGAGCTCAAACAGCTCATTATAAGGAGCGTAACCGTTAATCCAACATGCAGCAGCAGAGCTCTGACAGGTTCACCATTGAGAAATCCCATTTCCTGTGTTTGCTTCTCTTCACTGAACGCCTCTTCATCTCACGATTCAGGTCAAAACTCTACTGCTTACTTATGAAGCCCATAATGGCCTGACATCACCTTACATAATACAGCTCATTATTGCAAATCATCCCATAAGAACCCTTCACTCCCCACACAAAGGTCTCAGTCTCCAGGCCCTTCTTCTCTGGTCCCAGCTGCCTTCCTGGATGCTGGAAGCCGATCTCTCTGCCGTAGGGTCAGAGCTAATGACCAGCCTGCTTACATGGCTTAGAGTTTATTTTAGCCAGCTTTAAAATGCATTTTATTTATTAGTTGAAGTTTTCATGTTATTTTATTTCTGTTTTGTTTTATTTTTTCCTAAATCTTTCTTCCATTGTTACTGATTTTTAAGACTTCTTTTTAATCTATAATTTTACTTCTTCATTTTGGTTATCTGTAACTTTTTTACATTTATTTTTACATTTTAATGATTGTTTCTATTTTTTACTTTATTCATTAAGTGAACTCAGGTTCTCTGGTTGTCCCAAAGCCCAATACTAATTGCATGATGAGGACTGTCGTTTACAGAGGTGTAAATGCATGAAATCGTCTTGCAGATTTTACAGCTAAAAGTATAAATCTTGCATGAATATTTTGACTTTAATTTATTAAAAAGTCCTCATAGCCAGCTGGTCTTTTAGTTAATTGTGAAACTTAGTCTCAAATACAGGATTTTCTATCCAGCTAGAAGTCCAAGTCGGTCCCGTTTTCCTTCAGATTTTTATGAAACTTTTTTCTCCCCTTTTTATCAAACAGCAAACAGCATCTTCAGGTTACCATGGAAACGACCTGCTGGAGCTGCTGCTTGTACATCCCCTTTTAAACTCTGAATTAAGAAGGATAGTTTCTAAAGGAATGAAACATTCAGATCCTCTCAGCTTTATTTATTTGTTATTGTCTCATTGAATGTTGAAGCTGCAGCAGGATAGAAAACAGATGAATTGTCCTTTAATTAGAGAGGAGCTGCAAAGTTGGATTATAGGAGAGAGACGCTGCAGCAGCATTTAAACATCCCTGCCTATAATACAGAACTGAACCCAATTCAGGCTCCAGGTGTTTAATCAGAGGTTTTTATTTGTTTCAGAGGAGTTTCATTATTCCCTCCCCTCCCTGCAGAGACTCACAATGATTACAGAAACTCCTACAGCTGGTTTTGGGATCCTGATGAGGAAGAATGACCGAATTCTCAAACTGATCCCTGGCATCGGTGCCACTCAGCAAGGCAGACGAAGCATATCTTAACTAGATGTGAATTTGGCAGAAACTCCATGTGACACCGTTTTCAAAGGATTTATTTGCTTGTTCACGAGCCTGTTTGCTTGTTTCTTATGGATTTATTAGCCTGTTGGACAGCTTGATTAATTTCCCAGCCATTAATGAGTTGTGAGCAAGCCGAGATGTCAGGGTGCCTGGAGCAGGACTCGTAACAAGTCTTTGTGTGGTCCTGCTTCCCGATGATGCTCGGAGGAAGCCAGCTTTAAATCAGGAGAGATGTTTTTTTCTCTCCTCCTTCTGCAACCTTAAGCACAAAGGAAACAAGCATGTTTGCTGCAGGTCTTCACAGCTCTATTTACAAGCATTGTTCACCTTTAGGTTCAACATCCTTCACCTTTAGCTTTAGGGTTAGTTACAGATCTGTCCTTTGATGCATCACAAAGTCTCACAGGCCTTAAAAAAAGCATGTCAAATTTAAGATAAAGCTTTAATGTCATTGCACAGAATATACCAGATGGTAATTAATGTGGCAGCCTCTAATTAGCCTTGTCAGTGTCAGTTAGATATGCTTAGATATGTTGTTATGAAATGGTCTGTGTCTTAATGCAAAACTGTGCAGAACTCCATTTATAGAAGCAGTTGGTAATAGTATAGCATTTTAAATCATTTCCAGACACAGGTCAGAAGAAGCAATGAGGATGAAGCAGAAATGAGAACTGAAACAAGAGGCCGATTAAACAGAATCAACATGCTGACAGTAGCTCATCATGAGCAGAGATCATTGCTCCCGATTGGACAATTAGACATACAGGAGCTCAGCCATTTAAAGCAACTGTTGTTTTTATAACTTTAGTTATTATCAGAAGAAAAAAAGTTTTAAAACTCAGTTCTCTGATAAATTGTTTTATTATAAATCATAAAGCACCTGTGATGGATATTCTTAAAACCAGTCTAGAACTGAATGGCTGTTACAAGCTGCTGCAGCTAATTGGCAGAGACGCTGGACAGCGTCAGGACAGAAAATGCAAAACAATATAGTAGAAAATAGGAAGACAGATTGGCAGAAACAGGAGTCAAAATTTAGGAGCAGTTTTCATGGAGCTCAGGTCCAGAACCACCACTATGGAAAGAAGTAGGAAACAGAGTGTGCTTAACAGAAGCAGTCCTGGACTATGGATGATTGAATAATTGTGGTTTTAGGGGTGGATTATGAATCTTGGCTGCTGCTGTAGCATCCTAATGAAGCCCAGCCTCCATCTGCTGCATCACTGGTGGCTTCAGACTGCATGGCATCATGCTTTGTTTTAGTCCTTTAACTTTACACCATCTGAGTAGAGCAAGGAGGATTGCTTGCAGCATGAGACATTGGAGCTAAAAGCTCCTCTAAGCTCAGTGCATTCACATTCTTCCAGCTGTGTTACATTTGGATCCAAAACCAGACAAACCCTTTTTGGTTCTGTTTCCTCCTTTCCCATCAGGCTCCACTGAAATGCTGGATGTTCTCCTATTGAGCTAATGCTGAGATGTATCCTGCACAAACATGAACCACACTGCAGTTAATTGACCCCAGAGGTCAACATGGCTGATATTAGACCTTACTGCTGCTCAGTGCTGGACTGTGGCTCACTCTGCATGTAGGAGCTTATTATTCTGACTGCAAAGCATCCTAATCTGCAAAAGTCCTCTCTGACAGAGACCCACCTGTTGAGTCTGGGGCTTAGCCTTACGATTTATTCTCCACAACAACAGCAGGGATCATCTAAGAGATCCCCGGATGATGACATAAGTTCATATCGGCAAATAAACATCTTTGGAGGCATCTCCATATCTTGTGTTTCAGCTGAGGAATGTTGATTAAGTCCATTGGATTATTGAGTTTTTTAAAAATTAGGAAACCGAACAACCAAAACAAAAACATAAACATAAATCCTTCAAGAAATTATACATCACATTTAAAACTAGATCTCCAGATTGGGGCTGCATCTTGGCCGACAAATTATTCTGAAACAGATCTTTGGTGAGTCAGAGGGTGACAGGAATATATGTTTTATGGTGAATTTTCCAAGATTTTTTTATTCTACATTAAGTGAAATACTGTATATAAGAAAGTTTGTTCTTTTGTACCGATTTGTTGGTCCGGTTTATGTTTCTTCACCCAAGATGGGTTAATGGAGTCCCAGGGGCGGAGCTTTAAGGGGGTGCTAGGAGGACAGTGCGCCATTGCCTGGGTCCATATTTATGGAGGACCTAGAGAGTCACTGAAAAAGAAAAACAGACATTTTAAATTTAACAATTTAGCAATTTGAAATCCAATTTGAAATGCATTTTCTAATAGGACATTCAAAATATTCCAACCAATCACATAAATTAATTAATTTAGAGGTCTTCATTTCCAGTAACATTTGTTTGCTGTATGTCTGCTGGCCCATGATGATTTCCTTCCATTTGTCCACATTTTTAATTCAGTTCAATTCAGTTTATTTCAATAGCACCAATTCACAACCCATGTCATCTAAAGGCACTTTAAAGTTTTACCAGATCATACAGTCAAATTGATCCAAAGTTTTCTATCTAAGGAAAACCAGTTCATTGCATCGACTCATTAACTGGAATATAATGCCTCACTCCAAGCATGCTTGTAGCGACAGTGGAGAGGAAAAACTCCATTTTAACAGGAAGAAACCTCAAGCAGAACCAGGCTCAGTGTGAGCGCCATCTGCCGAGACTGACTGGGGTTCAAGGAGACAGAAGCAAAGCTGTAAATCCCCATCCAGGAAACACACAGCCAGGCAGAAGAGCTCTGAGCCAACTCAAATGTCAAAGGATGAAAAGGGCACATCCCACCAGTCACAGTCAGAGAAACAGGTCTACACTGAAAAACAGTGTAACATTGGGCCCCGTGTCTTTGTCTCTGCAATCTGGTGTTTTGACTTCCTCCCTATAAGCTGCTTTATCTCTCCTATACCTAGATGAGTTCACTATGAAAGCCTCATCCATGAATTTATTTATCAATTTTCCCTCATTGCAGATGAGCAGTCACATGTTAATTGTGTAAAAAGCATTGGACTGAGGACACAGCATTGAGGTGTCCCAATGATCATAATGGGGACTGTGATGTCTCAGTCAAGATGTTCTGAGCCCAGTGCCAATGTTCATGGCCAGTAGCACAAGCTTGTCTCGTGTCTCTTGAGTGTGAGGTACGCCAAGCTAAAATCTGTGTCAATATTTGTGGCACAGTTGTCTTCATTATCTGCATAAGGGAGAACTTTTGACTGGTTGGTGGTTTTTGTATCCCTTGGGTGGTTTATATGGACACTGCCATAGATCGAACTTTACAGGCAGGCTGTGATTTAGAGTTAAATAAGATCATTTCATTAATATAGAGGTCAAGAGGGCAGCAGTCATTCAGCACAGATCAATACTTCTGGAGGAGGATCACTCACAACCTCTGCAATGATTTCAGAGTTTGTGAGTCTTCTGGGTAATAACTGCCTGCTCACTCTCAGGTAAAGATCTGATAACATCTACTGATCCCTCCGGTCAGGCTTCAAACACACATCTATAGTTGTAGTCACAACCTGCTGTGTTGTCTGGCTTAATTCTTCAAACTACCAAATGAAACTAGAGCATTTTTATTGCCTTCATGTGGTAAAATTATTTCCTCACTAGATGATATTGCCAACATCTCGGTTTTGATTAACACTAATTTGTGAAACCTCATAACTATGAATAGTAGGAAATGAGAGCCGAAAAGCAGGCTTGTTTCTGGAGTTTCTTCATCAGTGTGAAGGTTTCACACGAGTATTAACTCGTTTTCCTGCATCCTCCCCTAAATCTCACACAGACAGCTATGATAAGATAACACAGCCCTAGCAGGCTGTCAGCTTCCTATTAGTTAATTGTGGTTTGTCAGAAAGCAGTTATTAGCCGTGTCACTGTGGGAAATGAGAGCCCTGCTGTCTGTAGAACATGAGCCAGAGGAACCTCCCCCGAGTCTGGTAGAACGCACCAGGACCCTAAGTTGTTCTCATGTTGTTTGGGTTTGAGGGAGGGATTACTAGATTTGGAGGCTTGGACGAACCTCTGAGGAGGAGATGAAAAATCCAGCCTGACAGGAGAATCTTCTAAGAGCTGCATAATTGAGCTCCTGGTACAAAGCGCCAACACGTGCTGAGTGCCAACCCTGCCTGCTGCGCGTTTCCTGTTTTTTGTTCAGACATGAGGAGATGTGAAGGTCAACAGCAGACATGTTTGTTAAGGCAGATATCCGCGGCACAGACGACACCTCAGGCTCTTCTCCGTCATGTTTCTATTGAAGAACAAACAGTTGGACGAGGGGACATGTTTTGGAAACGTTTTAAAAATCTCCACCTGGTTCTACATGCGGCAAATACACAGTTGACTCAGTTCAAGCCTGTTTCTGCTGGGATTTGTTCAAAGTTCGGGAAACCTGAGAGAAATATAGAGAAAGCAACGTTAAAGTTGGTCACTGAGTTGGAAACATCCCTTAAAATTAAAACCATTATAATTATTACATTATTTAGTGTTAGTCAAGTCATGATTACCACTCATTTACATGCAAACATCCAGATCCAGATCAGTATGCCTTGCTTGGTGGCACATCAGCATTTGGCAGTAGAGAAGGCAGAACTCACGCCCTGCGTAAAGAAAAAAAAAGAAAGCTGGACTTTGTCACCGTCTCATTCAGTAGATCCTCTGTCTCTGTGCATAAAGCAGCAGAAGCAGATAGTTTTCCTTGCCAGCTCATCTCTCTCCGTTCAGCTGCTGCTGGTGGCGAACAACTCCTTGTTTTGATTATCAAGAAATGCACAGCAGCAGAATTTCTCCTGGAGGAGCGGAGAGAAGGCACTAATGACAGCTCTGTGCAGAACGGTGGGGTAATTTAGCAGCAGCTCTCCTGGTTCACTAGTTTCAGAGTGGAGCTGGGAGAGACACGCGACTCCACCTGATTTATGTCGGTCTGCATCTGATAATGAGCTTCATTCAGAATCACTGAAGAAATCACACTCTGCTGTGTAACTCAAATCATTTCATTGATAGAACAAGAGCCTGGTCACGTGTTCAAAATGATCAACTAAGACTGAAACATAACTGCAAAATAAATCAAATGATAAATACAAGGATTAGGGACCAACATCCCTGGGTGGGAGAAGGTCCTCAATGTTCAACAGAGGAACATAGAACCAGAGCTGAAGAAAATAAAGCAGGATAGTTTACGGAAACATCAAGAGGGGTGAAATATGGGCAGAAGTATACAAATACATGACCTACATATCAGGAGGTTCATTTACCTGATAATTTATGGTGAGGAAGTGCATTTATTATTTCATCCTATAAGAGAATGAAGATATTTAGAAATAGTGACTCTGAGATTATCCCAATCTGTACATGAGCTGAAGAATAACCTCAGGTTTACCTTGATAAGCTGCAGGAAACCCAGAGTCTAACAGAGGCAGGTTCTGTTCTGCTGGTTCTTACTCGCTCTCTGCCTTCAGCCAATCAAACCTGAAGAAAACAAACCAGGGAATATCCTCACTACACGGCTCCTGCTACAGCCGCCATGTGTCTGAGTCCTGGTTGTGTTTGGATCTTTAGCTGAAATTAGCAGTGATGAAATATTCTGCAGCCCCATCTGGCAACAGGATGAGCTCTGCATCCAGAGCAGAGGGGAGGAGAGCTGATTAGGAAACGCTGCTGAGAGGAGGCAGTCTGGCTCTGGAGTTTCTGTTAAATAACACTCAGTTAGCTGGATTTCCCTGGGAGGTTAATTATTTTCCAGTATTAGTGACAGCTAACAACACATTTTCAAGGGGGAATTAAATAAAGGTAAAAAAATGGGAGAAGAAAATGTAAAAAAGCTTCCTAAAAAAAAAAAAAAAAAAACAGGTTTTGATAGTACCGGTAAATCATAAGCTGTATGCAAAAGCCCAGTCGATATGTTACTCTGCTATTTTTTATCAGATTCTATATTTCATACTTTTTCAACTTTTGTTTTTCACATATTATTTTCTATACATTTTTTTGGAAAGGTGACTTTCACAAACTGTATTCATGTAAATCAAAATACATTTTTCAGCATTTTTGCTTGACTTGAGCAGGTAAGTGAGACACTTTTCCACTGGAACAAGACAATGTACATTTAAAATAAGAAAAAAAAAGAACTGCAGTCTTATTATTACTTATTCCAAGTGCATTATATCTAATTATCTTATTTTAAGGGTAAAAATGCTCATTCCATTGGCAGATCATCTTATTTTCCTACTCATATTAAGGGTAAATACTCTTATTTTAAGACGTTTTTACATTTTCAGAACATTTTTGCATTGTAGGCAAACAGCCGCCAAGCGTTTTTTGCATCACCCCAGTGCTAGTCACAGTGTTTGTTATAATGTAGTTAGAACTGCTGTTACAAAATATACTTTACCGTCATTTCTATTTATTAAGTAACATTAACTATTTTAATTTGGCATCTCATTGAAGGGGAAAAACATGCAGAAAATGTATTTTTATATGTACATGTACATCAGTTCAGGCTTCAAGGGGTTAATTACATGAGATTAGTGTGAACAAATGCTTCTTTACTTCCTGTCCATGCTGACTAATAGAAGGGATCAAACTTTTCCACACACAGATCAATAGAAATTCATCTTTGCTCCAAAAACAGACTGCAGCGTGTAAAAAGTTATCTGGAAAGAATGCAGTTTGTAAGAGTCTGTTCCTTGTATTTTTTCCTCTCGTCCGGGTCACTAGTTTACGTATGTTTCATTCTTACCATGTTCTCTGCTGAAAATCCCCATAAAAAGTTACAATTCATTAGGTGTTTCTCTTTTTTATTTTTTATTTTGAGAAAATAAAAGAATTTCTCAAACTTAAACTAAAAATATTCCCCATTCAGCGACTTGAAGGACTTTGATTTAATGAAACAGGCTTCTAGTATTTTGAAGTTTTATTTGAAGGTCAAAGAAAAGCAGAATATTTTTCTGCCGTTCCTCATTGGGTTTGAATCTGCCAGGATTTAAATTCTGGAGCAGGTTCTACTCCATGCCAGCTTTGAAGATTAATAGAATGGATCTTCATTTTCTTTGGATTTTTACCTCAGGTTTTTACAAAGTTTATCTCAGGTTTTTATTCCCTGCAATAGACCCGCAAGTGATATCCTGGACATGTGACTTTAACACAGTGGAGCAGATCCTGTCTCCAGGTGATGTAATGTGATGTTTTTCTGTTCATTTAGCTGCTGGGTTATGCAGGCTGTTAGGATTGAAGGTCAGAGAACGTGTTACCGGGCCTCATTTTTCAGCTCATGTAATGGTGTTTCTTTATTAATATGCTCTCTTAAAATTGCTTCCTTTTCCCGTTTAGCAGCCGTGTTGTTTGGTGAACTGCTGTTTCCTGCTGATCCCAGATCAGAGGGCTGAGGGCTTCCTAACAGCTGTTAAAGCTTCTCCATCTTGAAGGTGCTGCTAAGGGCACAGACTGTTGAGTGAACAGAGGCCATCATGCACATATAATGTGTGCAGCTGCAGGAATGATGATCATACATGTGAACACGCGTGATCGGCAGGCGGACTGTGGGAGTTTATGAGCAGCTCTGCCTCCAAGCAGTCTGCTGATAGCGCCGCTCTAACAGCACGTCAAATGAATGAAGTCAGATTTGCTGCTGGAGCGGGGGAGCTGTTTACCCACAATGCTTCATATTCCTGACGCTAAATGAATCCAAGCAAAGAGTCTTTTCGTAAACCATCGCATTGAGCTCTGATGTTCCTCAAAGATTCCCGTCCAACCTGCTGCCCCTCACTGCTTTTTAAATAAAAACTAGAAGCTGCTTCCTCCAAAGCAAAGTGAAGTGTTTCTTTTTCTGAGCAGTATCTCTGAAGACTCCAAGGTGAAATATGTAGGCTCACTGTTTATTAATATTTACCCTCACTGTGTACAAATGAGCAGATAAATATTGTGAGCAATCACTGCAGCTTCATGCAGTTATTAAAACAGTTCAAACGATCGATCAGGCCTCTTTGCAGCATGAGAACGTGAAGCAGGAGTAATATTCTCAGTTAATATCTGTAACACATCAGTGCAGAAGCGTTATTAATTTCACCTTGATTTTAGAATAAAGCTCTGATAGAGCAGGATCCTGAGCAGAGCTGCTGTTAGCGATGAACAGAATCATATTTCTGGTTCTGCTCTAACCCCTGGGATCAGGAACCAAGCTGCAGACATGAGATGGGCCGGCGTTAGCCAGCCTTTGTTTCTTTACCATTAAACTTTCTGGGTCTTTCAACACTTTCCCATCGTCCTCCACTGACGTCTCGGTACATAGGAATCATTACGGATGTAAAACAAATAATAAAAAGAGGAAAGTTTGAAAGATTTTAATGTCTCTCTATGAGCTTTAAGTTTGGGTTTATTTTGCATTGAGGTATAAAATGTATAAAATATTTATTTTTGCTCCAGTATTTAATTCGAAGTCTCTACATCAGTCAGAAAAAATCCAATAAAAACATCCAGAACATTTAAAGCCTCCAGGACGGAAGATTAAACAGAAACAGAACTATGACAGAACCCAGTTAGTTAGAACCATATCAGAAAGAAAACAATGAGAAACAAAGAGCCATGACAGGGACCCAGTCAGAACCAAGATAAGAAAACAGTCAGAACCATGACATAAAAGCTATTAGAACCTGGAAAACCGTCAGAACCATGGCATTGAAACAAGTAAAACCTGGAAAACAATTCAATTCAATTTATTTATATAGCACCACTTCACAACACGTCATCTCAAGGCACTTCACTCACACTAAGCATGCCTGTAGCGACAGTGGAGAGAAAAAACTCCCTTTTAACAGGAAGAAACCTCCAGCAGAACCACGTTAAGTGTGAGCGGCCATCTGCTGAGGCCGACTGGGGTTCAAGGAGACAGAAGCAGAGATGCAAAAGGCGGCCCCGTCCAGGAAACACACAGCCAGGCAGACTCCCATGTCAGAAGATGAATAGAGCACATCCAGCCAGTAACAGTCAAAGAAACAGGACTACACTGAAAAACAAGCTGATCTCAAATATCTATAAACAAAGGTGTTAATGGCAGCAGCACAGCTGATATTTCTCTCCAGGATGGAGTCACAGCCAAACAGGATCAGATGAGGTGAAACTACTATGATTCTGCAGAGTGGGAGAATACAGATAGAATGAAGCAGAATTATGAAATAGGGGTCCCTATCTCCTCCAGCAGTCTAAGCCTATAGCAGCATAACTATAGAAATAGCTCAGGATAACCTGAACCACTCTAACTATAAGCTTTATCAAAAAGGAAAGTTTTAAGCCTACCCTAAAACTGGAACTGGTTGGTTCCACAGGAGAGGAGCCTGATAACTAAAATATCTGCCTCCCATTCTATTTTTAGAAATTCTAGGAACCACTAGTAAACCTGCAGATTGAGAGCGAAGTG
>NW_015151001.1:96389-98140 GCF_000732505.1 Cyprinodon variegatus | reverse complement strand
TCAAAAACTATAACTCAGAAGGAGAAAGTTAGAAGTCATCCAAAACATTCTGTTTTATTCCAAAAACAGTCAGACAATTAGAACCTGTAAAACAGTCAGAACCATTGCATTAAAACAATTAGAAACTGGGATACAGTCAGAACTATGACATAAAACTATTAGAACTGAGAAAGGAACCCACTCATTCAGTCAGAACCAGCGGTTGGTAGAGTGCCCAAAATGTGAACTCAAATAAAAATAACACTAGTTCCTCATATTGTCACTCAAGTAAAAGTACAAAGTAGCCATCAAAGTATTTACTCAAGTAAGAGTAAAAAAGTAATTGGAAAAAGCTACAAGTATTGAGTAACTGATCATAACATCTGATTTAAAATGATGTAAATTTACACACAATTATCTCAAAATTTTGAATATGAGGGAAAAAAAATAATATACAACACTCTAATTAGTAATTTCAGTAGAAAGAAATGCTATAAAACCATTGATGTTACTATGTTATGTATGTAGGTGGGAATATTGTACATTACTTCCTGTAACATAATACAGTAAACAATTTGATGTATTTTCCACTTGAACTCCTGCTGATGGGCAGGATCAGCAAAAAGAAAACAGAAGCTGGAGTAAAACAAGTCGGTCTTTGTCTCTCTGGTGTATTTTGTTTAAACAAGCCTGTATTTATTGATTAAAACTACTCATGATTAGTAGAGTAGACAGACATTTTACTGGTGTTAGAGTAGTGATAACTTATATTTTTTCTCAAAAGTAAAATGTACAATGCATTGGAACTACCCCTTAAAGTACATTATTGTCAAAAAGTTACTCAGGTAAATGCAAATAGTTACTACCCACCTCTGGTCAGAACCCAAATAGGAGCGATAAGATCGCCTCTGCTAAGGTCAGAGGTTATGATTCACTAATCAGAGCGAGAGGCTGGAAACACAGCAGGGTGTTAACATCCTGCAAAGCTACAAGATCACATGTTCTGACCTCAGACTTTCACCCAGGGTCTCTGAGCAAAACCCCAAAACGCTCCACATAGGCGGCAAGCTGCTCACTGCTCTCTGAAGGATGGATGAAACACCGATGACACATTTTCTTTTTCCTAATATTTGTTGATGTGAAGTATGTCAGTGAGGAAAAAAATCCCAAAAGGAAGAGATCAAAGATAAGTTAGTGGTCAAACACTTGAGATAAAACCCTTCAGCTCACGGTTGCTCCACAATAAGTGGAAGCCTTTTAAATTGATTTTCCTACTGCCGCCTCTGCCAGTCTAAAAATCAGCTAATGTCCAATTCTGATGCAGGACTGGGATGGACTGAGAACGTCAGACCTTTGTTTGATTTCACGTGTTGTCTGGCCAGTGGATGTTCCTGTGTGGGCTGCTCTCTTCTTCCCATTGAAAGAAGAAGCAGTTTCCATACTGCAGCTCTGACTCTCACATGGCAGGCAGAAGGCCCATGAATAATTTAGCTGTGGTGGGCTGGATGGAGACCACTAACCCACATACATGAGCTCCAGTTGTTCCCGGCAGAGAGGAACACTCGCATCAGGCTCTGACACAGTGATCTGAGTCCTCCTCAGTTTGGGTTGATCCGAAGAATTGTTCTACTTTGAAAATATACAACATAGATTTTTCTCTTTTTTTTTTAAATAAAGGAATTAAAGAAAAATTATTCCAGCCATCATAAACAGCTTTTAATTTGGATAAACTATTATTTCTATCTTTGGACTGAAAGTCGTAGGGAAATCAT
>NW_015151001.1:81066-95651 GCF_000732505.1 Cyprinodon variegatus | reverse complement strand
CTCATCCAAGACCTCGACACAAAACTCTGCTCCTCAAGATGCTTCCGAGACCCCGGCCACAACCAAAAAGCTTGCAAACCTTCCGCCACACCAATCCTGCCTCTTTATAAACCACCAATCACATTCACTTTATTCGCTCATTTAAAGTCGTGGAAAACTCGGAAGAATTCGGAAATGCAACAGTTGGAATTATTTAAAGTCTCTATGACTTTAAAGAATTTACTGTTTTTACTTTTTTTTCCTTTGCAGTCAGAACATTTCAGGACATTTTTATTTAGAATATTGCAGGTGTAGCCTGCCACAGTGATGGCGCCTCATTAGTGATATGTGTGGAACATGTGGCGTGTGACAGCTCCTGCGCTCATGTCCAAAAAAAAAGCAGCCAGCCCTGATCAAACAGGCTGATCTGGTGTCACAGTGATGCAGAAGTGGTCTTGTCTCATCGTCTCTGGTGCATCTGACACAGCAGATGATATGAACCACGGTGACAGGAGCAGTAATCCTGGTTTGCTCTGACTGACAGTTTGGGTCAGCATCACTGCATCACAGTTAGAGCTGATATTGTTCATTTCAGAAGGAGATGCTTTGTCCATCTGCGACCCTCTGTGCTGGTGAAGATGTGTCCAGTGAGTCCACAGCAGGTACACAGTAAAAATCTGATGCGTCTGGCCTCAGTCGCGGGTCTTAGCCTTTTATTAGTTGTGCAAACCACCAATAAACGCCTTCGCCATCCAGACTCCCAGGCTGCAGATCCTAAAACACAGACAATAAAAGACAAAATGCTCTTCCTGCTCTGCAGTCATTTGGTAAAAGCAGAAAACAAAAAGTCGTTTGTCTTCCAGGGGAACTTAAAGCAGCAGCAGTTTTAAATTAATGTTTCTGTCAGCAATAAAAAGCCAACTCATTAATTCTTTCTTTGACTAAATCTCTTCCTATGAAGACTGCAGAGGACTGGGGGTTCAAATTTAATTTAAAGCAGGTTCTCTCCAACCTGTTTGTTATCTGAGGGAGCACTAGCTGTATGAACTCATGGAAACATATCATTTACGCCACAAACCAATGCTGGGGAGGATCTTCTCTGCTTTCTGTAGAGGGAGGGTAAAACAAAGGAATGCAGTCTTGTTGACCTTTACCACTGATTGTTTTCTGCTGGTATTTCTCCTCCCATGAGTCTAGTCCAGATCAGAAGTCAAAGCCACTGACCACCTGCCCTGAGTTTTAGGTTCTCTAAAGGACCCTACATAATACCTTAATCAGGTTGAAGTCTGGACTTTGACTAGACCAATGCAGTAGTTGAATTCCTTCCCTTTTCAGTCATGGTGTTTCACACAAGCTGCTTTGTCCGGGATCCTTGTTCTGGTGATGACCCAGGTTTGACACGGCTTCGATTGAGAACAGATTGGCTAATATTGACCACCAAGATATTTTGAAGTCCGTTTAAAAGCCTGAAAGTGCATATTGGCTTAATAGCAAGCCCATTTCATTGTTCCTCCACCACCATGCTTTATGGCAATTATAAGGAGTTTGTGCTAACCTGTTGTTTGGTTTCCTCCAAACATGGTTCTATTCATTGTGATCAAACATCTCTACATTGGTCAAATCTGTCCAGAGCCTGTCCATCCATATGCAGCTCTTCTAACTTAAGACCATCACCCTGTTTCGAAAGAGAAGATGCTTTCTCCTTCAACCCTTCCAGACAACCAGAGTGGATAAGGGTCATAACCTTTGACACCTAACCTGTAGAGTATAAGGTAGAACTCTGTGGTTGCATACTTGCCAGTATTTTCTATTGGCTCAGATTACGTCAGATTACGCTGCATAGGTCCAACCCAGCATTCCCTACCCCTTGGTAATTCATAGTAGCTCTCAGAGTTGAGAATCGTCAGTCAACTGTCAGGTCATTTGGAAAAAGAAATTGCTGGTCTGAAGGCGGCCATTTTCTCTGCTGCTCTCAGACGGGAAGGAGGGTCCAAGTCAGGATGCAGTTACTTCAATACCTCCTGCTGTGGCCCAAGCCTCCTGACCACCCTGATGGTTATGTTTATTGTGTGAGGTGAAGGGATGGATGTGGAAAAGGAGGAGGAGAGAGGAAGAGAGTAAACAGCCCTCTGAGAACCTGGGGAGCAGAAAGAGGGGATTAAATTTTCAGCAGCTCCGCTGGCCCTGGGGAAGGACAACAAAGCCTGTTTAATTTTAATCAGAGGGAAAAGGAGAATCTGCACACAACACTAATGAGACGACGCCTCTGACACGAAGGAGCAGCAGCAAAAACATCTGCTCAGGCTGAAAGCTTTGAGGCTCAGCATAAACCTGAAGCATCCACCCTGCAGAGCCCGGAGAGGACAATGAAACAGACTGTAGGCGAGGCGAGGGTACTTCAAACAGGAGGCTTTAGAGGAAAGGCGGGAGAAAAAATATCAAACATCCATGACGAAGCAGATGTTTCAGTGGATTATTCAGACTCTTTGATCCAAATCTGTAGAATTTGTTTCTCTCCAGATTTAAAAGAACAAATAGGTTTTGAACATCTCCGTTTTTTTTAAGGCAGTTTGTTTCAGAGATGAGAATCAGAGAAATCAAGTTTACTTCACCTTGGTTGATTTTTGGAACACTGAGTCAGAAGCCCTCTGAGGACTGGAGAGGCCCTAAAGCTTCCTACCAGACCAGCAATAAGCTTCTTTGACCAAAAGTGGAGTTTTAACATCTGCTGTTAAACAGAAAGGAGCTCAGTAAGGAGTGCATTGAAGATGTTTACTGTGGACCTGGACCAGTTCTACCATTACGAGCAAACAAGAGCTGAAATAGAGGAGAAAACCAAATCCGCCTCAGCTTTGAGCTACAGGTGTCATGGTTTTATCTAAAGCTCGGACCCACATGCAGAGAAACCAATTCAGAGAGACCAGGGGAAAAGGTTTAACAGGTTTTATTGAAGAGATAAAACACAGTGCAGTGTTGCTCTGAACTGGAAGGTGCGGGGAGGACACAGCGATTAGTTCAGGCTCAGTGGGAAATTTCATTTGTGGATTGGAGAAGAGGATCTGTTTGTTGACTCACATTTCCAGAGAAGTTGTAGAATCTTTGACTCTAGTCTGTGTGCTGTATTCCAGTGTTAGTCTGATTCGGTGGAGGGAGGAACAGAGCTTACCCGGAACATGGTCGGTTGTAGGTGAACGGAGAAACTGACTGCCACTCAGATTTCCTGCGGTACTTGAACGGGTTGTAGTGGAGATGATTCCCTTGCTCAGTGTCTAAACTCAACCTCCTCTCTGGGTAACTGGATCCAAACCTCCAGTTTGAATCCCCGGCTCAGTTTTAGGCTCAGTTGATCCCTCCAGGGAGTGAAGGTCCGAAAGATCTAGTTTGGAGGATGACTTCCTGCCGAGAGGCAAAGACAAAAAAAAAAGTTTAAACTCAGGTTGACAAGAACTCAGTCTTACTGAGTAAAAACTCAGCATGGCTAAAGTACCCAAAACTGGCAAACACTCTGGCGTCGAGGTAGTGGCAGTCAGCTGCTTAAGAGCACTCCGTTAATGCGGTAACCATCAGCAGGTGTGTGAGGAGGCGGACCAGAACCAGGCGCCTCCTGTTGGAGGAAGGGAGACAAACACAAAAAACAGACACATAGACTAGAGCTCTGACAACAGGAAAGAGAGAAACACAACATCACCAGAAGATCAGATGACTGGAGAAACAGTGGCGTAGGATGCAGGAGCTCATCCTGCAGGTTGAGGGTCGCACCAGCCCCCCAACTCGCACACATGCGCACCAGCTCCGTCCTGTGAGGACGATGATCCTCTGGTCTAACAGATGCTTCTAAATAGACCCAATTTGGATATCACGACAGCTGGTCTCAGACTGGAACCATTTCGGTTCTAGATAATCCTATCCATCATGGAGGAGTTTTTTGATGTGAACCAACCTTCAGTAAACGTTATTGTTAGCATGAGATGGATGACTGGATTATGGGTTTACAGGGCAGAACTTTATGTCCACATTTTCCTCTCTGGGTAAATGCCTGATCTTCTCGATGAATGTGGTCTTCTTGAAATGCTGGTCTGGTGCAGCTTTCACATCTCCTATAAGTCTCAAAGACTTGTATCAAATGATTGGATCATCAGCAGAGTTCTGTAAAACTGGACCAGATCATGGGAGGACAGTTCACACATTTGATTCCAGTGCTTGACAGGGGGAAACATCCAAAAGCCTGCAGGACACCATTGAGGACTGGAGTTTGAGGCTCCTCTTGTCTTTATTGAATGTTTTCATCGCACATCTTATTAAATTTAAACAGGGTAAATGGGTTGAAACACATTAGATGCAGAACAGGCTGGTCCTCCAACAAGAACCTTGTGTTATTTTGGACATTCATTTTTCCACTCTCCCCACCATTCCTTTCTCAGTCCCCCCTCCCTTCGCTCGTCTGTATTCAGATCAGCTGCTGCTGAAGCAGCTCAGCAGGATTTCCATTTTCAGCCTGATATAAAATTTATTGCTTGCCGACTGCTGAGATCAAATGCGTGTTTGTGCGGCCGGCCTGGTTTCTGTTGGCCTCCGATTCTTCCTCTCACACACACACATACACTCACACACCTGCTGTGTTAGAAACCACTGATCCAGGATCAGATCTGCCGGCTCTTATTGTAGCAGCATTGAAGCATTCAGGTTGTGAGGAGCTCTGAGAGTCTCTCTCCTTCAATCCGTGTGTGTGTGTTAGTATGTGTGACTGGGTGTCTATTTCTCATATTATAGGGACCATTTTCCATAAATCAGCACATAGTGGGGACGGTTTAGGACTAAGGTGTGACTTGAGCTTAGCTTGGGTTTAGGATTAGGCTGTAGAAATGGGTTAGAAATGAATGGAGATCAATTGAAATTCCTCACAAGAATAGAGAAACCTGTTTGCTTTATTTCACAGCTGGTCCAGTGCTTCACTGTCACAACACTAGCAGACCTCATGCCCACTCTCATATTCCAGAATTAAATCCCAGATTTTTCCAGTTCACTTTCTGCATATCAAGTGTTACAAGTGGATTTTTTCGGCTGAATCCAAATTCAACAGTGCCCTCTTTATTGAAATCACGACACCTAATATAACAATAAAATTAGTGACATGGTCAAAAATCTAAAATTGCTAAAATTAATCTCAAAGAACCACATTCCCATAAAAACTACAAGATATTAAAAAAGAACTGAAATAAATGTAACTTACCAACTGAAAACTCACTCTTCTGTTTTTTTAATCAAATATTTTATTAAATCTCACTTTTTAAATAACCTTTTTTTACTGTTATTGTTAAAGGACATTACAAAAGTCAGCAGATCACCTCACAAACCTAAAACTACAATTCTTATACTTTGAATGGCTTTGATTTGTAAGACAGGAAGATAAAATAAATGATGATGTCTTTACTATATAGCCATCAAGTAAGAATGTGTAGTTAAAAATGTAAAAATATATTGTTAATAATTTCTATAGAATGGCCTCAATGATTTACCTTCATCTCTAGTTTCATTAAAATCATTATTCATTTCAAAATGGAAGTATGAATGAATGAATAAATGAATATGAATTTATTTCAGACAAAAATTTTGATAAAACAGCAATAAAAAACAATAAATGAATCAACAAAATACACACAAACGAGACTAGTTAACATCAACGAAACCAAACATCAATTTTCAAACTAACCTAATTCAGCTGAACATAACAGAAACAAAACCCTCCACCAAATAAACCTGTCGATGTACGCAGCAAGAGAAATAAAATCCATTCATGTAAATTGTTTGAAAAGGGGTAAGAAGCAAAACTTTCATAGCCCCTCTCCTTCTAATTGCACTTAAATTAACTTAAAGTCCCTGGTAGAATATTCTTTTCAGTTCATCAGGGCAGAGGCGCAGTGTGCGAACCAAAAGCTGTATCTTCTAGTTCATAGAAAAGAGGAATATTCACAGGCTCCATATTTTTGTTAATGAAGCTTAAGAATGAATTCAGTCTGAAATACTCTTATCAGCTTCACCTGAAACACCTGTGATGTCAGCTCCAGCCAATCAGTTTGGGGGCAGCACCTTCTCTGAAGCCAGTCATCTTGTTAGATCCCCTTTGTTTAGCTCCTGGCCTATCTTCTCGCTTCACATGCAAGCGAACTTTCCCTCACCTCCACCCCCATCTCCTCCCTCATTCTCCAACTATTCCCAGTCCCACTCACCCTCTGGCTTACTCCACCACCATCGTCAAGGCCCCGGGGGAAGATTACTTGAGTCCTTTTCTAGGTTACTTATCCAAACCTGATTCTAGGGCTGCAACTATCGTTTCATTTTTCAAATTGAAACATCTGTTAAATATTTTTTCGATTATCGGATAGCAAAAGTTTCCTTAAAGAAGACATTTTTAAAGAAAGTAAACCAGGTGAAACTCAAACTTTTCCATTTGAGGAGTCCTGGATAGAGCATAATGACAGAGGAAAACATTTTTATCTTAAATGCAAAATGTTTACATACTTTTTTAAAGATTTTGGTATAATTGCTGCAGAAGGTTGGTTGCTCTGTCAGCTAAAGGCATGTTTTAAAGTCTCTTCACTCCAGTTAATGATAAATCGAACATTAAATTAGTTTAATATTATATAAATAATTGATTAATCTGATTAATTGTTCCAGCCCTAGTTGATGCACAGCATGGAAGTCTTCTGCCAGGGCCTGATCAACAAAGAACTTATACTGTATAACTTATATCTTCATCTGTTTCTTTGTCTCTTGAACCCTAGCAGGCCTCGTCAGATGGCCACTTTACACTGAGCCTGGTTCTGCTGGTTTCTTCCTCTCCACTGTCGCTACATGCATGCTCAGTGCAAGGGATTGCAGAGAGTCAGTGTGTCTTCACAGTGAGCAGGTTTCCCTTAGATAGAAATATGGTAAATGATATGATTGTGTTCCCTGCAAAAAGAAATTGAATATTTTTCTAATTGTAGCTTTCCTCTGTGTGAGTCTCTCCAGGTTTAATTTGTTGTTGCTTTACCAGAGCAGCTCAATATACCCAAAAACTGTTTGTTTCTAAAAGTGGACAATGTTGACAACTATCATTCGGAGGACCATTATTATCCTTATATTTACAGCTGTAAGCAGCTTCAGCAGAGGAAACATTTGCTCTTCTATAGCTGCGTTTCTCATCTCAACCTCATTTTCTATTTTTTCTCATCTGTTTCTTTTAAAATCAGCTAGAAGAAATAAGTTGAAATAATATTTAGTCATACATTAGACTTGGGAGAGATGCTTTTGAGATGTTACTGCTCAAACCATTATGACAAATCACATACAGTAGCAGCCATTCAAAATGGCCCTTCCCAGTCAACACCAGCTGAATGGCAGCCCGCTTCCCTCCAACTTCTAGCGAAATCTCCTCTACCTTCCAGCTTGTGGATTGACCCCCTCTTGCATATTTTTTATTGTGTCTCCACCCTTTCACTGAGTTATAGGGTCTGGCCAGGAGATAAAGCTTCTCTTCAGATCTTAATGTCCACAAATCATGACAGAAAGAATATTTTATTACAAATATTGATGTTTAAAAAGGAATTTTAGGGGACCAACCAAGGGCCCATCAAGGAAAGTGGGGACATTTAGAATGGCTACTACTGAGGTTGCCTCAGCTGACCTGGAGCTCAGTGACAGAAGCAGAGCTCCTTTACACTGGCACCACCGGGCCCTCTGACCACCATCACTTCTCTTGACATACTGTTTAAGTCCCTTGCTCAAGGACACAATGGCATAGAAAGCCAGGGCTTAAACCCACAGTCCCCCGGTTGCAGGGCAAACCCTGCATATGACGCCACTGTCGTAAAACTGAGTGATTGCCGAGCTGGATATGTAGACCGAAAGAGAGCTTCCACGGTGATGATCAAAATTTATCCAAAAATCTTTGTGGCCAGGCAATTGAAAATACGACAGGAAACTAATCAGATTTTCTTTTGCCTTATACTTTGTTATGGTAACTGCTATATATTTTACTGTATTTCTTCTTTCAGTGGAATCCCACATGAGGTGCTTTATTGATAATCATGTAATATGATTTACTCTCCCTTTTAAAATTTCCAATATAATCCGGAGGTGCTAGAAAACCTTCTTATCTAATTTTTAACTAGGGGGATCTGTTTTTCACCCTTCAGAAAAACAATGGTATCATCAGCGAGCTGAGATATTATCAGAGGATAAGCAGGTACATTCAATGGGTCAGTATCAGGGGTATTCTTACGACATAGAGCCGATAACTCCTTAGCTAAAATAAAAAATAAAGAATAGCAGAGGCTATCTTGTCAGATTCCCTTTTGCACTTCAAGTCTTCCTTCAGAGAGAGAGAGACTGAACTATTAATATTCTTATGCATTAAATTAATGACATTTATAAACCTTTTATCAAAGCCAAAATGCTCTAAGGATATTATTATTAGGGGATTCTCTATATAGTCAGAAGCTTTGTGGAAATCGAAATATAAACAAAGCCCTTATCTTTAATAAACAAATTATAGTCTATTAAGTCAAGAACCAACCTAATATTATTGTATACAGACAAATCCTTTATAAATCCTGGTTGATTTTTACACACACTATCCGAACCAAATCAGTTTTAAACATACAGTCATTCTTACTACATTCAATAAAGTTATTGGCCTAAGATTACTGATATATCTTTCGTTTTTTTCCCAGTTTGGGTAATATCATAATGACTCGTTATTTCATAGGTAACATTCTATCTTTTTCAAAACATTCTTTGAAGTCTTCCCGGAAAAAATTCTGAAAATTGGAAGTCAAATCATCTTGACCAGGTGTTTTGCCCACTTACATTTGTTTTACAGCAACATCAAAATCTTCTATTTGTGTTTCAGAGTTGCATAATGTTTTAAATGTTAAGTCAATTCTAGGAATGCTGAGTTTAATGTGTTCTAAAAAGGATATTGAAGCTGTGATGAGAGTAGACTCAGATCATAAAGAGATCTCTGATTTCTCTGCTTTGGATCACAAGGAGACACAACAGTTAAGGAGGTCTGAGAATTTTATTTGAGCTTGTTTAGATATTTCCAGAAACTTGAAAGACTAAATCAGTTTTATTATATCTTTTTGCTCAAGAGAAAAAAACTGAGACACAGGAGAAATAAACCTTAGTCTCATTTTGTTGTGTCATAGTTGTCTGGGAGATGAACATGAAACAAAATACGTTCTAGAAATAAGTAAAGCTTTCTTAAATCATGTGTATTTACCCTTAATATTAGTAGGTAAATAAGATGATTTGCCAATTGAATGACTATTTTTACTCTTAAAATTAGATAATATGCCATTGGAATTTCTTAATTCTCGTTTTAAAATGTAAATTGTCTTGTTCCATTGGCAAAGTATCTCCCTTATCCCCTCCATTAAAGACAAAGTGTATTTAAGAAAAAATTACTTATTGAGATTTCTATTTGTTGTAGTGGGGCAGCAGCTGCCTCCCCTTGTTCTGCCTTCTTTCTTTTTCTTCTTTTATGCTAAGATTGATTCCTTTTAGGCAGCTTTCTTTAGCATCTATCTATCTGGACTTTCTGACTTTATACTTGGCACTGTTTGCTGTCGGATGGACTAAACCATATTTAACCTGCAAGAGGGGAGCCCCAGAATGTCTAACAAGATGGGTGGACTGTAGATAATGTTAGCAATTAATCAGAGGGCCTAATTTGAAATAAAAAGATAATCCACAATAAGAAAAAAAAAAAAAAAACGATTTATGGGACCCTCTCCCTACTCAAGGTCTGGGTAGTCAGGGCCACTTTTCCAAACAACTAACCTACCTCCAAATTAGTTAGAAGTTTTCATTGGTTTTTATTTGCATTTAGTTTTGACTTCAGGTTATCAATTCTAATCCAGTTTAATGCATTATCCAGTATTTGTCAGCTAGTTTGGTTTAGTTTGGATTTTTGAAAATGGTCAGTTCCAATCTAGTTTTTATTAGTTTCAGTTATAATGTTAGTCTTTTATGTGAAACGACTTATATACCATCGGTAAGACTTAAAAAAAGGGCAAAATGCTGTAGAAACACAAATGACCTGACTGCAGTACCTGTCATCTGCTGGCGTAAAGCGGTACTAAGAAAAAAAGCAAAAACTGCAACCAGAACCTAGATTTCATAATAATGCATGATAAAAAAAAACAAATGAGAACTAAGCACATTATATCTTGAAATTCAGTACATTTATTTACCTTTGTAAAATATTGTTACAGCCTCTGTTTGGTTTTTTAAGTTTTTAATTTTATTTCAGTTAACAAAAATGCTTTTTAGATTCTACTTTTTGTCATTTGGTTAGTTTTAGATAACAGTAATAACCGCAGTATGGAGGGTAAACAGGTATCAATCTGTGGGCTGACCGTTTGGCATCTGTTAGTGTGGGTGACCAGTTCCAACACTGGTTCTGAATGTGGTTTCCACTAACCAATTAAAAATCAGTATGGTCCCAATAAAAAGAATCAACATTTTTAATTAAAATCCATTTCTTTAAACAGCATTTTAACAGCATTTATATAGCATTGCGCTACAAAAATAAACTGAATGGAATTTATTTGAATTTAACACTGAAATAAAATGCAGGTGTTTATGCATCCATGTTATATATTCAATTTTTAAACAAAAGATAGGAAAAAAAAAATAGAAAAGTTTTCCATTTTAAAATCTGAAAAACAATCTTTCAGTTTGGTATATAGACAATTTCCTGACTCACTTTTTTTTTTTTTTTTTTATATAAAACTTCTTTCCTTTCTTTTTTATGGCTTAATGAGAGCAGTGGGCTTTATGCTGCCCTGCAAGGCTTTAAACCTGGGTTTGAATGGAGACTAAGCCATTCTAAAGCACATATCAAGGAGCTCATTTTGAGCCTGGATCCATATTTATTTCTGATTCTGTTCATGGAGGAGAATTCACTTTTCTTTCACCAGTTTACCCCAGTTCTTCGAGCAGTCCACACTTTCTCTGCTCTTTGCTCTCTCATAGTCTTCTGCTTCTTTCCCATCGCCCGGTTTGACACAGGTTTGCCTGCTGTGTCTAAAAGTAGCAGCAGCAGCAACCCAGACTGACAGCTCATTGGCTAATGTGGATCACGTGCAGCCTGGTGACAGACGCTCCAGAGGGCTTTACCATACAAACAGGAGAAGTGGTGCAAGTGACGTTTAGACACTGTTGTCGGACAACATGCAGTAATTTATAAATGTTTAAAATCAGATTGGATCTAGATTAGTCAGCAGATGGGTTCAGATCCGGACCGCGGTCCGCTAAATCGTGACCTCTACTCTAGGAGAACAGTAGCTCAAAACTGATTTCTGTGTGAAAAAGCAGACAGAATAATGAAGGCCGGGTCAGGATGACCAACAAAGGAGGACAAACATCTATTAAATCCTGAGGGCTGAAAGTTACTCCAGCACATTATGTCCAGCTGAGGATCAATGACCTTAATTCAGACCCGTTTTCAGACCTGTCTGTGTGAGATTCTTCTCTCTGATCCTCTTCAGCATGTGAGCCGATCTTCATAGCAGATAGAGCCGTAATTCTGACAGCTTGTACTTATTAGCACATCAATGAGTGCAGAGAAGAGCATGCTGCACAATGACAAAACTATGAAAGATGGTATTCATGAACGTGTGAAACAAACTAGATCAATTTTCATGTCATGGGGAAGTGAGAAGCTGTTAATTAGGATCTAATTAAAGCTCAAACAGCAGATCACTTTTCTACCATTCCATTCTCCTTGAGCTCATGAGTTTTACGTGTGGCAGCAGGAATTGGAGTCTAGTCCCTGCATGAATTCTTCCTGATTAGAACGGGACCCAGAAAGATATTGGCTGCATTGGTCGACCAGCAGACCTGTGGGGAGAATTTAAAGTTTATTTTCAAGGAGCTGGAACTCCTTGGACAACAGGGATAAACCCTGGGTTATTTTGGATTAAATTTGAGCTTTACATCATTAGTCCAACATGAAGACATGCTGGCTGCTCTGGGATGCAATTTAGTAGATAGTTAATTGGGTTTGAGCTGCCTAACAAGTCCAGAAATGGAGCTTAGAAACACCTTAAGCTTCTTCAGGGACTTTTCTCCCAATAGACAGAGATCGGAACCCTGAAAAGAACCAGAACCTTCGTCAGACCAAACCGGCTGATTCTGAATCCTTAATGAAACAAATTGTTTGCATCACATGTAGTGTTAACTTGATAAATGTGCTTCTGATATTGCAGATGCTTTATGGAGAAACATTTTAAAGGCTCTTTCTGATGATCAGATATAACTTTTCTTCAAGCTGTGGTAGGATTTTCTGATCAAAACTCAGATTTTGTGTGCTTATAAAAATAGATTATTATAAGAGTTTAGCACATCCTGGTTTGTTCCTGTTAGGGATCTAATTATGGAAATCTATTCTCACCCCTTGACCCGGCTCATTAAAACATCCTGGTATCCTTGTCAAGTCGGGGCCCATCACAAACGAGCCGGCGGCCCGCTTCGGCCCCCGACTGACTGCTTCTTAATTGCAGGTGGTGTTACAGCGTGCTGCTTGTAACTGTAGCCGCCTCTTTCTGCTGTGCTGCTGCAGTACAAACACGCAGCATGAGGTTACGCCTGTGCCATACAGAAGGCACCGGTCCTCAGAATCCTGATGAAGCGTCACAGGTTTGAACAGATGCTGCGGTCAGCAGGACTGCAGGATTGAATTCAACTAACACATGCTCTGCAATCCAGGAATACTTTTTTTCCTAATTACGGTTCACTTCTCAGATTGAACTCTGGGCTTTGACTAGGCCATTCAACCACCCTGATTTTTTTTCTTTTCTCAGTGCCTCTCTTTGTAGACTTTTTGCATTGTTTTATACCTGTTAAAGTTTTGGTGCATCTTTGTTCTATTGCAGTCCAGCGGCCCCAGAACTCATCTCCTTTATAGAGGAGCCTTCCTGCTTGAACCCCTCAAACAGCTGCACAGGTTCAGGGTCATTATTTTAACCTTTAAGCTGCTATCTGAGGCCAGTCTTCAGGGTGGAGGGTTGAAGATTGTTTGACATTGACCTTATAGCCCTTCCCAGTAGCATTTTCTGTTATCAGCTCATTGCTGATTTTTCTCCTCCCTGGCATGATGTTAACACCTGTATGCTTCAGAGCTGCACACTGACAATCCTCATGTGTTTAAAGCGCCTCAGTGATAGCGGGTCCCTTGTCTACATTCTGCACTAAGCTTTATGTTTGGTGTTGAGAAGAAGAAACTGGAGAACTGTCTTCGTCAGAGGACGACGAGCTGCAGCTCCTCAGACGGTTTGACCAATTTTCCAGCATCTGCACCCAGATGAAGCCGTTAGAGACAACAACATGGTCATGAGCCTTCCTCCCCAACCAAACGGCTCCTCCTCTTCCTCCCTGACTTCACTGTTACAGTAGATTAGCTCCAGTTATGCAGGAGAAATTCACTCCAGCAAGTTTCAGACTGATATTTATGGGTTCAGGCATTAATGATCTGTTTTAGAATAAATCATATCTTCTGTAAATGCTCTCTGTGAAGCAGGAAATAAAAACTGATCTGTGAGAACAATAAGTTTTCCTCCCTGGCGAGTTCCTTTTTAGTTCGCCAGTAAAGAGAGCAGCTTCTGTCGTCTTTAGAAATAGATCAGCTGGCAGCGTTCCTGCAGCCAGAGCTTCCAGCAGGGACATTCCTCACTTATCCAGGAGTATTCTCTACATTAGCTCCACTTTAGAGCCAATCATCCCAGTCCAAGCTGCCAAGCCTCATTCTCCCTCCACTCAGGTCCAGCCAAAGCCGGCAGCCAAGAGCGATCACAACGCCCATCCTCTTCCATGTCCTCCCAGCTTTCACATCCACCCACCAGGTTCCTCTTTTAGCTGCCTTCCTCCTCCCCCAGTGTGAATCACTCTCCTCTTCAGTTTGACGAACTCAAAGAACCAGGATTCCCTCCGCTTCCATAGCCCAGGAGCTGAGGGCATGTGTAGACGGGTCGATTCTCTTTGGGATCTCCATGTTTAAATCCTGTTTGATTTGTTTCATATATCAATGTTGGGTCTCCTTCAGCTTTAGCGTGTTCTGCATGAGTCCTCCGGAGGGCAGCAGGGAAATAGGGTCAGGAACAGATGCAGGAGTCATGGTTGACGTGTATTAGGTTCTCCATAATGTTCTCTGCTGATGTTCGGCGGATCTGCTTGCTGATTGTCTGCTTCTGATGGATTCTGGGATGTTTTTGCTGAAAGTTTAGATTTCAGGATGTGGCGAGGATGGAACGTTCTGTCTGGCTCTAATCTCAGAAGCTAAAGGTTAATTTACATGTTAAGTCTGGTTTAACAGTCCAGTCCAAGAATGTCCCCAAGTGCTGCAGTCCCAGAGGACATGCTGGAAGCCAATCCTGGTCAGGGATCCAGAACAGACAGGAACAGGATCCAGATCAGCCAGGAACAGAACAGGTAGCAGGATCCAGACTTCCAGGCTTTAACAGAGCTCCGGGACAGGAGGGTTCAGAGTCTGACTGGGACCAGAAGCATGACCAGGTGGTCAAACACAGGAGGAGACAGGATCAGCTGCAGATGAGCAGGCT
>NW_015151001.1:62755-81050 GCF_000732505.1 Cyprinodon variegatus | reverse complement strand
GTTGCCACCAGTTGGCAAAAGAAAAAAAAGAGGAAGAAGCAGGACTTTAAACTGGTCTCCTCCCTGGAGCCAGGCCTACTGGATAAAAACTGAACCTCCCCACATATAGAGCCAAAAACCCAGAGGACTCCGCGGGGGAGGAACAGTGGACGATCAGGAGACGAGACAAACACAAAAACCCTCTTTCCACTGGCTGCTAGGATCCAGGACATGAACCAAGAAAATAAACTGAACAGACAGACTAACAGAAAGACAAGTAATGATCTGGCACTGAATGCTCAGACTGAACTGAATATAACCAAGAGGAAACAGGCGAGAGGAATAAATTATAATTGAGGCAGGGAGGGAGAAAAACAGGTGAAAGGAATGACTAATTAAGGGAGAGCAAACAGGCCAGATCATGACACTTTGCTTCATAGAGCTGAAGAAGCTTTTTTCCCTTGTCATCTCCTCTGGGTTCCTCCTTTTATCCTCTCTGTTTTGTTTCTTTCTATCCACCCTCTCTGATTCTCCTTCACTTCACTTATCTTTCTTTTTTTTTTTAACCTGATCTCTGTCTGTTTTTGCCCTCTGTTTACCAGTGGGCAGTTCGAGGGTTTGGCTCCTTTAAGTTGCCCTCCATGTTAGCTTTACTGATCGTGCTTTCATTGGATGTGGTAAATGTGAGGAGCCCCCTGTGGGCCTCTGGAGGGTCTATGTTCATTAGTCAGTAAATCATGGTTTACGGTGGCTGATTACAGGACATCTGGTCCACATTAAATGCTGGGCATCAGTAAAACTCTCAGGGGAGCTTCTACGGCATCTTTATGGAAAACTCCTGGATAAACCTGGAGAAGATCCAGGAAAACCTGGTCTCACTGATAAAAAAAAAAAAAAAAAACACTGGCAGAAAATAGACAACTGAAATGAGCTGAAGATATAAAAATAAGTTTAATTAAATGTTTGCTTTGCTGTAGTTTGTGGCTAGATGAAGAAGAGATGTGAGCTTCGCAGCGAGTCCTTTGTAAGGTCCAAATAGCATCCATACGTCAGGTCAGGTTTAGGATCAATTTCAAATGACTGGACTTATTTGTCCAACCTACCGCTAAAAGTTCTCCAAACCTCTCAGATTAAGGACATATCTTGTGCACAGTTCTCTTCAGCTAAAGTGGGTTCAATGTGATGCTGAAAAATACAATCCTTGAAGAATTTTTCTTGTCCTTATGAAACCATAGCCAAGCTTCATGGTTTACTAGCAAACCTAGTTTTTTTGTGTACAGCCGTAGAAATTTGTTAACCTTTCATTTTTCATACTAGTCATCTTCCACTTAACCAGGAACGGATGGTAGGGGCAACATACACAGCAGACACCTCCCCTGCTCCCAGACAACCTCTCTATTGCTGCCAGACAACCACAGACCATTGGTCCCGGACTGTCCCCTGGATTAACTTTTAAGGAATTGCTTTTACACTGTTTTCCTTTTTCTGAAATTCAATTTATGAGATGATTAAAAGAATAACATTTGATTTATTTGTATTACCTTAAGAAAGAAATAAACTGCATTCATACAAAGTAAAACTAGAACTTAGACAAATTTTATGCTTTGTTGTAACTTCATTTTTCAATTTGAAAAAACAAATTTTTTACCATTACATGAGTAAAATTGGTACACAAATGTGAAAGAGTAAATACTTAACTTTGGTCCAACTATATTTATTGATCACAGATGCAGAATACATCTGTGTATTCTGCATCTGTGATCAAAATCTGTCCGATGATCTGAAGACAGATTTGATCTGATTTTTTATCTGATGATAAAAAATCTGTCTGATGATGCTTCTGGTCACAGTGAGACACTAGCTACGTTTACATGCGCAAAATTTCCCCGATCCGATCCAAACCTTGGTTGATCGGAAATTCAAAATCTCCGTTTACATGGACACTAAATGAAATGATCCGATCATGACGTGTGTATACATGTACCAAGCGTTGGATCAGATTAAATCTTTTAAGCATGCGCAGAACTTCCTGCCAAACTTGGCAGTTCTGTCTGCGTCTGGTTTTTGGGAGGCCTGACAAACGATGCGCTCGGAGCGAGTGGAAAGAAAAAAGGAGAGAGGAGGAAAAAAGCGCTTGGCAGCGAAATGTCCAAGAGAAAATGTAGAGAATGAGCGATTGAACCGGCGTGGGAGAGCGAGTGGGCTGTGGAGAGAGAAAAGAGGAAGAGGAGGAGGATAAATTCCTGCTTCCTGCAGCTTTAAATGAACTTGAGTGTATAAGTCGGCGTTCCTAGACTCCCCCCGCCATGTTGTTCACAGCGAGAGCGAGAGCGACCGGTGGTTTCCTGTTGTTGACAAGGCGGAAAAACGTCACGCTGACGTCGCACACATGCGCAGTGAAGATTATTTTACTCTTAAGATCCGAATGGGTGTTTACATGGACGCCAATCGGAATGGCGATCGGCAAAAACCACCTCTCTCATTCGGAATTAAATTTAGATCCGATCGGACCGAATCGGATTAGAATCTTCAGTCTGACATGTTTACATGAAACATTTTTGATCTGATCAGGCCTTCAATCCGATTAGTTGTGTCCATGTAAACGTAGCTACTGTGTGATTATACAAATTGTAAAAAGACATATTTCTTCTGTTCTGGGAGCAGTATGATTATTTCCTTTCATTTTTCATAACTTGGAAGAAAATCCTTACTATATGTTTTTATGTCTAACTGTCAGTCGAGCTTCTCCCTCTTCTTCTTCTACCAACCACTGCATGCCGTCGTGTCTGGCACAGTTTCTACTGCTGCTTCATCAGGGGAGAAGCTTTAACTGTCCTCCTACGGCTGCAGAGGGCAGCTTCATTGTTCTGTGGAGCAACTATCTGTTCGAAACACGCCCGGTGCCGAGTTGGGCGACATTTAGAAAGGCCGCAGAGAGTCAGCCGCTGTGGAGAACCGTGTTTATGTGGGAGAAAGATACTGAGAGCCTGGAGCTGATCCACTCCACGCTGGAGTGTTTGACTGCAGCTTTTAGCACGAAGCTGCTGCTCTCAGCAGCACTTTGAGTCTGAATCCAGCAGAATACGTTCGATCAGTCCAGACATGTGAGAAGCTCCACGAACAATGAATGAGTTGCTGCTAACGGACAGCAGGCAGAGAGTGGAGTGCAGACAGCTTCTAAATGCACTTCGTTTTATTGAATGAGATAAAGCAGAATTCTTTTTGTCTGCAACCAATAAAATCCACAATGATCCACAGAAATTCTGAAAAGTGATCAAATAAATATCTGTTAATAAAAATGTACAGTCTTCCAACATTTGTTCTTAAAGACTCAGACCCAGTTTATGATCAAAATGTAATTAAAATTGTTTTAACCAGCATTGTTGAGCACCTGGTTCTCCTTTTGATTTAAAGGAACAACTACCAGAAATACTTGTACAGAATCTCCTACGTTTCTGGAGATTCTTCTAATTTAGCTTCTTCTTCTTCTTTTTTTTTTTTTTATACAGTGTCCTGTCTGGCAAGGTGGCAATAAGAATAATTGTCTTGATGCCTAATTTAGCTTCTTAACCAATCCAATATGGCAGCCCACTGCTCCCCAAGGGTATGGGTTTGTGGGGAGTGGTGGCCTAGTGGTTAGGGCATAGAGTTTGGAATCCTGAGGTTCTGAGTTTGAGCCTTACTCCCACTGACTGCCACTCTGGGTCTCTGAGCAAGAACCTTAACCCCACACTGCCCCCCGGGCGCCGCACAATAGCAGCCCACTGCTCCCCAAAGGGATGAGTTAAATGTTCTCCCTGTTGCCCTCTGGGAAGAGGCTCTGCAGCATTTGATGCAGGTCTAACAGATTCTGCAAAAGTTTCTTCCACACTGCCAGACAGCTGAACTGTGGAAAAATCTCTATATATGTCTAAAACTCTGCATCACACTGATAACACCAAACCAGAAATACAGCATATTTGCACCATATATATTAATGCTATGAACCTCCATATCAGTGTGTTGTTTGCACCATGTTTTTGTTGTTGTTTTTTTCTCCCACACTGTTTACATTTGACCATTGTTGCACTTTATGGAATGGAAATGTTAATTCACTGTCTGAAATCTGTAGTAAATGAAATGTTGTTTTGTATACACTCTGTGTATACAAAATGACAATAAAAGTTGTCTAAGTCTAAGGATGCTTGTCCCTCTCCATGAGGAGGCAGTGTCATTGGTACACTTATTACTACAGGGCCCTTCTTGAATTTCTGCCCTCTTATACAGTAGTAGCCATTCAAAATTTCCCCAGTTTCCATGATTGGCCCTTGGCTGGTCCCCTTCACTTCCTTTTTAAACATCAATATTTGTACTAAAATAATCTTTCTGTCTGGAGGGAAGAGGGCTGCCATTTGGCTGGTGTCTGACTGGGATGGGCCATTTGAAATGTCTGCAACTGTATTTGTAGGTTACTACAGAGAAGCTTTCTCTCTCTGGTTCTTTTTCCTGAAAAGAAATAACTCGGACCAAACTCTTTAAATAACACTTCATAACGTATATATATATTAAATAACCATGAGACATGACAACAGAATTTGACAGAAATTGTTATCTTATTCAGATCAGAGAAGTTGCTTAGGGTTACAGAAGGCTGAGTTCACTTCTTGGGAAGGGGCCCTGAAAAACAGGTACAGAAACATTTTATACTCCAGCCTGCCACATCATCGCATCATCACATCATTACATCATTACATCATACACATTTGCAGATGAGGAGACATCCATAGCTCCAGCCTTATCAAAATATTACACTTTTTTCCTAGCTGAAGGACAGCGCTCTCATTCCATTCCTAAATCTTTGCCACAGACAGAATTAAGATTATAGCTCGCTAAAAATATAAATAAATCACAGAAATAAACATGTAAAGTTTGCTAATAGATTTTAACTGGAACCCCAGTCTCTGTTAAAAAAAAACTCTTTGGGCGGGCCTGGAGGTAAAGTAGTAACCAAATACAAACATTTGGTCCCACTTTTATGTACGGTGTAGGACCTATAATGCTGTGGAACCTTTTCTATTGAAAAAGTCTCCGAATATTTAGGAAGAGACAGTTTAGGAAAAAGAAAACCACTGGAGCTTAAAGAAAAACCTGGAGTGGATCATCGCTGGTTCTTTTAAAAGGACAATACTTGATTTATTTTGTGATAAAAAAATATATATATATATTTACATGAGATTTTTCCAGAGTGGACTAGAAACAAATTAGGAGGCAGCAGAGAATATTTTAAAAACATCTCCTAGTCTGACACCAGCTAAAGAGTCTAACTGAACACAAACCAATGAGTGTCTGAGATGAGCAATCTGTGAAAACAAAGAGTGATCCTATTACTAATACTAAAGGGAATAATTCTTAGTGCGTTTTTTTGGAGTAAAATGTCATTTTATTCATGAAGTGAAGAGCCAGAAACAGATAAAAGAAGCTAAATAAATAAAATATTTATAGCTGGACCGAGGAACTGGCCTAATTAGATAAACTACAGGGGAAAAAAATCAGTTCTGACATGCAACAGGCAGCTTATAATAAGGTGTAATAAACTCACACATCATCAATGATAATTATCCTAACACCTCTTATGCCCTAAGATCCATAATCAGTTCTTTGTTAGCAATAACCAAACGACTTTCCATTCCAAGGGGCGGACCCGTTCGTCTGATTTAATTTGTATTTTTTCTAAGCTAAAACAAGGCTTTGTTTTGGTTCACTCTATCAAGCCTCGAACTCGTTGATAATTCTGACATTTTGAATTGGAAAAGCTTCCTGGATGGGAAGCGAAACGTCCTTTAACTAGGAAACAAATTCCAGTGGATTGTCGTTGTTTTTTTTTTTACTTTTTGGAATGACTATGACCTGGATGACTGGGAATCTTCACCAGCATCCTAATAGAACCTGAACCTCTGACTCTCACTGCTGTTGCTAAGGTTACCCTATCCACCTCTCACATTGCTGCTCTGGGTGTCCTGGTGATGTGCTTGTAGCTCTGCGGTCAGTTCACCGTTAATCTAAAGCTGACTTTCTGAGGATCGCACCACATGTGGAGTTATTTCACCACAGAAACTGTTAAATCATGTCATTGGCACAGAGTTTTTTATTAAACTCAAAGCAGCTGTGGACTCTTCGTCCCACCTCTTCTTCCTAACTCATCACCATTCTACCTTCATCTTCACCTTGCTCTTCTTCTTCAAGTGGAAGCGGTAAGGTGAGGCTTGGGACGCTGTAGGACAAATGAATTATCTACATCAGATTAAAGGGAGGGAGGGTGGCCGTGTTCCTGATGAATTATGGAAACAGCAGGAGTCTTGATTTAATGGCAGACCATGAAAAAGACTTTTAATGTGAAAGGAGCAAAGCTGGTGTGTGTGTGTGTGATTGCAGCTCCTAAAGCAGTCCAATACTTGCTAACACACCTTAGGTGGGACTAACCAGGTGATTTTAACCGAAATGATGGAGCCACACATTTAAAAGCTTCTCAGCTTTTCTTCAAATCCAAAGAAAACCTGCATCCTCTCTCCTTCTGCAGTTGATTTCCATTCATCCTGTTATTTTAATCCATTTTCTGCTTCAGTTGTTTTCAGCTCTCAGCCGAACCTTTCCAGACAGTCGTAATGTTTACATTTAGGGCAATGAGTTGTCCTCCGCAGATGAAGGTTCCTACCACTTTGGTTCTGGTAACAAACCAAATTATGTGGCGCTTTAGTTGTCATCTGCTAAACAGAACAAATCCCCCCCCTCCTCCTGCAGTTTGTGGAGCTCCGGCTGATGATGAGGCGGACGCTGAGAAATAAAAGCTGAATGAAACAGAGCCAGATGAGTAAGATTAAAGGATGAAGGAACAAAGACAGCGAGTCAGTGGGCTGTTATCAGTGAATCAGCCTGAACACAGAGTCATTGTTTCACAAATAAAATGATAATCATTATGTAGAAGGCCAGAATCCATCAGAACCTGCTAACAGGAGCAGTGAGTCAGTAAGTGGAGCTTGTTGCTTTCTGCTCCATTTCTCCGTCTGTAGGAAAACTGCGTGTGTGCCTTCACAGCTGAGTGAAAACATATTTCTTGTATTTTATTTGCAGAGGGAGGAAATTGATGTAAAATGAGGACCTTTTTCGGATCCTCATTTTTTGGACTATGTGTTAAGTTTAGGATTAAAGTAGGTTAAGGTTATCGAAAGGGTTGCATGTAAAGAAGTAATGCAAAGAAGTCAATGCAAAATCCACAAAAGTTCCTAAAACAAAGTCCCTAAAAAAAGACAAAAAAACAACAGAGAAAGACATGTGTGTGTATGTGGGATTGTGTTGGTGTGTGCTGCAGAAAATGAGAGGTTGTAATGAAATGGGTAATTGCAGCTAGAGCTGTGAGCAGGGTCAGTGTAATTAAGTGTTATTAGGACCCCGTTTTTCAGTTTCTTCAGTGTTTCACCACCAGAGCTGAAATGCTTCCCACACAGCATCACAGCATCCATCTGGTTTGAACTCCTTATTCCAACTAAAAACAGGCCTCAGTCTGAGTCTGGATGCAGTTTCTGCATATATTGCAGGAATGACCAAGGCCAGTCCTCGGGGGCCGGTTCGCTCCATGTTTATGATGTTTTCCAGCTTTAGCATCCTGTCCTAGTTGGACATGCATGAAAAAGCTTCAGAAGGAAGCATCCAGAATGATACTTTTTAGACCAACTTATTTAGTTACTCCTTTAAACATGGGGAAGCCGCAGCTCCTCTACGGCTTCTCCATGTTTTTAATGAACCTTAAAACAGAAGAGGCAGGATAAGCTTGTTTAGGTCCATTGTCTCTGCCCATGCCCCAGATTTGGACCATGGCCTGCTGGTTCAGGTTGTGAACAGGGGTTCGAATAGCTCCAGCTCTCCTTAGAGAGCAACATTCACAGATGAAGGTTGATATCTGTTGTTTAAACAACATTTGACTGAGATTAGACACAGAGCCGTATGAGGTCCAAACCTCCTGCTGTCCCCAGACCTCCCGTCCGCTCTCTGGGTCGGGTCATGTTTGTGTGGATTCAGGCTCAGCTGCTGTTGCATCGTGGCTCAGCTTGTGTTTTATTGAACCTGTCAAGGTGGGGACCTTTCTGTGTCCGGGGAAAGAAAGAGAGAGACGCCAGCGGGCGTGACACAGACGTTTATGACTGTCATCAATCATCGGACGCAGCGCAGGGTTTGGTCTGCAGCCAAGCTTCATCCTTTATTTTTCTGTTTATCCCCTGGAGTTTTCCTCAGAAACATTATAAACACTTTGTTATCTGATAATATGTTCAGGTCAGAATCTGTTCAGCCAGAACAGAGGGCTGCAGACGAATTAGTTTTAGACGTTCTGATCAGACACA
Source organism: Cyprinodon variegatus (assembly GCF_000732505.1). Lineage (NCBI taxonomy): Eukaryota > Metazoa > Chordata > Actinopteri > Cyprinodontiformes > Cyprinodontidae > Cyprinodon > Cyprinodon variegatus. Next base: position 72,699 of record NW_015151001.1, on the reverse strand, counting down.
GAGACATTGATGATGAAGCTCCCAGGTTCAACTGCTGATGAGTTTTACTGGCAGAACAGCGAGATGCTGAGTCTGTAACGGAGACTCAGCGGGATGTGAGGAGCCAAGCGTGACTTCTGACAGCAGGCCCCAGTCTCTTCAATACAAGTGTCTCTTCTTCAGTGGGTTCATGAACGCATCTGCCAGCAGCTGTCGCTCCCAAACGAGACTGCAGCGGCGTGTTTGAGGGCTTGGTTAGAAAGTCGGGACTCAAGACATCCGGTCTTTAGATCTCCAGCATGAGGACCTCCACATCTGCTGCAGCTACTGAGAAGGAGAACATTCATGTTAAGAAGGCCAGGTACACTAACCCTGCTGTGGAAATAACATACACTGGAAAAAATCTAAATCTAGATAAGTCATTTTTTCTTAAAATAAGTGAATTTGTTCTTGAATTGTGGAGGTAAAAGAGACATTTCGCCAATTGAACAAGACAATTTACACTTATAATAACAAAACACAATTGCATTGTCTTACTTCAAGTGCATTTTATCTAAATATCTAATTTTAAGAGCAAAAATACTCATTCCATTAGCAAATCATCTCATTTTCCTACTCAAATTAAGGGTAAATACACTTCATTTAAGAACTTTTTACTTATTTATAGATCGTTTTTCCAATGTAAACATTTATTTGAACTTTATAAATCAGAGCCCAGATAAAACCTTAAGTAATTTAAGAGGTTTAAGAAGAGCACCAGCTGATTTAGTCCTCAAATCATGCTGTCATTGTTCAACAGACAGGCATTATCCCTGAAGAACAACAAGTGATGCTAGCTGCAGAGCTTAGTGACCAGAAGACAGTAAAAGTCGACAAGAAAATAGCTGTGATTGGAGGAGGATGTGATACAATAGATCATAGTGGGAACGCAATGCAGATGTATAAACCCTGCAGATTCAAAATTAGGTGAAATGTCTTAAATCTGCCCATAGTCAGGATCTTTTATTATCTAAAGTGAAAAAATTGGGCTGCTCTTACTAATAAGAGCTGTTATTCCAAATATCATCTGTTCTCAGTAAAGTCAGATTTAGCTCTCATGGTTTTAAAGAATTATTTTCTCTGCTGTTTACCATTTACTATAGCACCATGTTCTGCATGCTTCTGTGTTACATGGAGGGGGAGATAAGAGCTTCTCAGAAACATCAAGTTCGGACACGACTGGCAGTATGACTGTCACCTCTGATGATTACATTTAAATAAATATTGGTTTTGTTTTTTCTCAAGATAAAGGAAACCGATTCACAGCTAAATTCCTACAGGAGTAGCATGAAGAGCATTATATATTACCTCAATACAGCCTGGTTTTCAAGCTATAGAGGATCCCTGGAGCTCAGCTTCCCAGTTTGAACTCAGTCTATCAGGGCTGGCAGCAAGATATGGTGAACACCGTCACAAATGGCTCCATCCATCCAGGACACAATCTGTTTGTGCTCTCCCATCAAAGAGTCACAGTTGGGACTCTGTTTGGAGTCACATCATGATTGATGTGACAATAAAACAGGTTTTCCACCTTCTAAAAGCAAAGTTTTATCTTTGCTTTCATTGCATCTCTTGCTGTGATAGACACTTTCAAGACATCAAGGGATCCAAAACGCAATTTAACAGAAACAAATAATAAAATACATTTAGATATATTTTTCCACTTATGTCATATAAACTATAATTCTTATTGAACTAAAGCAAAGAGGTGAACACAGTTTGATTCGGTAGTCTGCAGAGAGAGAAACAGAAGAACAGTCCTTCTGACACTTCAGTTATTGTTCAGAGTTAGTGTCTCATTACTTCCTTCTTTGATCAGCAAGTTTTCATCACATTGAAAAATTCAAAGGGAACAATGACAGTTGTACAGATGGAGGATCAAATCCCACCCTCTCAATTTATGAGAGCTCCTGGACTCCTGCCAGGTGTTCCCTGCCTTCATCAGTCTATCTAAGCAATGATGAGATGTTTCCAGGGCAACAGTAAAGCTCTTAATGAGAGAAATTTCATGTTAATTTCACAACAGATTGTTTGGTTAGTTGCTTTAATCAGATTGTGCTTCACTTGGCTGCTGGTCATTCTGCAAGGTAATGATCTGGAGATATTCCTACAGAGGACATGAGGTCCTGAGACACACAATCTGGTTCTGTTCTGTTCAGTGACAACATGAGGCAGAGCTTATTAATTTTTCAGCCCATTTCAGCAGCATTTAAAGTTCACAAAGTCACATGACAGGATGAGAACAGCTCTCTGCTTAGATGAAAACGGCAGCTTCCTCTGAACCCATTCTTGCTCTTTTTCCTAACTGATGATTAGTCTTCTGTTATTTCCAATATTTTAATTATACTCATCATCTTTGCAATGATAATATATTATATATTTAAAGAAAAAAATTCTACACTGATAATATCCTGCATAATAATGATTGATATCAGTATAACCATATATGAACATATTTGCACTTATACAAATACTCTGGTTTAAACTGAAAATTATCTCAAAATAACAATTGAAAGATAATGTTTTATTTTTTATGTTAATAAAACATTTATAACACCTGTTGATTTATATAGATTTAGGAAAAGATGCTGTTCAGGTCAGGTTTCCAGGATGCTTCATGTTTTCTTTTCAAGATGCAACAGGAATTCCGTTAGAATGTATATTTGGTTCGGCAAAATATCTGATAGCATGAAGATTTTTCTGACTCTGCATCATATTAGTCGATACACTGAAAACACAGATAGGATAGTAAAATCCGCTGCTTAGCTGCTGATCGTTTGTTACAGTAAAACTTGCAGTCTCTGAGTTACATCGTCAAATTTTCTGCCAGTTCATACAGCAATTTAAACACTTTTGAAAAATGAAATGAGTGCAGCAAAAGAACCTTTGACCTTGTTGGAATTAGCTGAACTTTTAATCCATTCAAAATGTTGCAGGACTCTGCAGAGATCCAAGACTAATTAGAGGAAAATCTGCTGGGAAAAAGAGCAACTTTAGGACTTTCTCCAAACCATTCCTAAAGGATGGAGTTTGTGTCAAGCCATCAGGGAAGCCTTCATGTGATGGGAATGAATAATCCCCTAACCTTTCACAGGTCTCATGTAATTACTGTGACCAGCTACACGCTTGGCTGGGTTGAAATCATTTTTCCAGCAAACAGGGTTATTTTCTTCTTCATATTTTTGATCAGCTTCCAGAAACTCGTTAATAGAAAATTCCAACATTCTTCTTAACAACCAACGCACTGCAAAGGTTTAATTAACCTAGCTCAAAGGGCTGGGCCCAAAGGTCCCAGCTCCTTAAATAAGTCAACTCACTGTAGAGAGAAAACAGAACCCAAAGAGTTAGTCTGCCAACATTCCAGAGGGGTGAAATCTGAGTTTCAACAGTATAACTGGGACTGTTGAACGAAGTCTTCTGTGTTTGTGACTTGGTGGATAAAGAAAACTCAGGCCTGACTAATGAGTCAGAGAAGGCAAAAGAAATGCATCAACAAAAATTGACATTTATGAAATAGGTCCTTAAAGTTTCCTGCAGTCAAAGGGTTTGCAATGACAGAGCCACAGTAGTTTAGTAAGTCCAGATTCGGAATAAAAGGTCCAATAACATATTTAGCCTAAACAAACTATACCAAACCCAATCCATCTCTGGACTTAATACAACTTGTTAGCAGTGCAAAGCTTATCCAGACAGCAGGCATAAATCATAGAGTACAACAAGCAATATAAACTCCCTTCAGTGATATACAGTTCATACTCTAATGACCAAACAAGTTTCTGAGTAGAGAATGTGCACATACTTGCCACCCACAATGCAATTAGTATCAAATCTGAAGCTAATTGGGGACAAATTTCTGCATGTAGATTTAACATATTTTTGAAAGTCAGGCACAAACTCGCAAAACAGAAATCCATGGTATATGCTGTCATTGTGTCCACAGAGGAGGCACTGGTGCAGTGACACACGATGGTATTACCTTCTGTGGATTTGTTTGGACTGTTAGAAAAAAAATATCTGAATAAAATTAGTTGGGAAAAGGTCTCTGCAAGGGCGGGTACAAATAATGCAGGGCGAACCAACCAATCATTATGCAATTAAACCAAATATCATGACCAAAAAACAAAATGGAACATTCACAACAGAGTGTGTAAAGGGTGCTTTGGGGCAAGTCAAAGTACAAACCTCTGACTTGTGGTTAAAGGTTTTTTTTTTCCTTCCTTAAATGTTCTTTACAGACTCTGTATGAAGCAGAGTTATCTCTAAAATTTTTATGGGCCTATATTGATCCATAATATTTTCGCTCCAGGTGATAGTGGAGGTACTTTTTTATGGAAAGAGCCCTATAAAGAACATTTATCGGAAATATCCTCATTATGAACTTTAAGATAATTGTTTTCATTATTATCACTAGTTCTTAGAACTTCACCTTTCTTTTATGACCACTCAAAAACTGCCAGTATTACACACAGTTTACTTATCTGAAAGGAGGGAGGACTTAAATGCAATGTACATCTTATCCTTTGTGCACACAATCATTGTAGGTTGTCGGCAAATTTCCCACTTAATACACATGCAAGCTTTTTGTGTCCATCAAATTTAGCGCCAAATATTCTCTAAAGATTAAGCTGTCAGAATTTAGTTTAAGGGCATAGTAAAGAATTTATCTAAAAAAAAAAAAAAGCAACAACTGTTTCAAACTTGAGCCACAATTTGAAATGATGTAGAAAGTGCTGAATAACAACAAAGTTAGCAAGGAATAGTCAAGTCTGAGTAAACGGACCACTAGTCCAATGCCAAAGAAACTGAGTGGGAAACTGAAACTGTCGATCATTGTCTTCAGGTTTAAGTAAAGGATTTTATCTAAGAAGAAGGATTGAACCAGCATATAGTCAGGTTGAAAAGCAGGTTAAAACTTTTTAGGAAAAGGGTTACGGGGTTGGTAAATAGTTTTTGCGGTGATGCAGACCTACTGTAATTCAGGCTGAGCTGAAAGGTTTAGTTAATCTCTTGGTCTACATCTACATTCTATGCCTTTTTTGAGATATGTCTCCTGCGGCTGCTAAAAATAACAGAAAAACTGACATTACAGAGACAATGACTCAATTACTGACATAATATAGACTATGGCTGAAACAAAGACAACATGAAATAGATTAAACAAAGGCAATGAGAAAGCAATAACTGCAACGTTGACAGCATGGAGACATATGTTAAAATTACACAGTGTAACAATGACTTTAACATCGACATGTATGGGATCACAAAAAAATGTAATTATGAAAAAAATAATGGACCTAGAACATCATGTATATAAGGACTCAAACAATTAAATTATGTATGCAATGGATGCAACAATGTCAACCTGATAGGACTGGAACAATGAATGACCTCATGTATATGACCACTTAGACTAATATATATTTATATTCCATATCCTTAATTCCTGTATAATCTGTATATAGTTTTCATATTTTTTTATTTAATAGCCTCTTACTCTTAGTCCATATATACATAGTTTCTCTACACCTTATGGATAGATGCAAACTACAATTCATTGCTTTTTACTTGTGAAAGTGTAATGACAATAAAGTTGAAATCTATTCTATTCTAAACAATGACTAGTTGGAGACAACGTGCCTCATGCAAGAAGTGGAATTTGGTCTTAAATTTCTTTTTAAATGATCTGTCACCATGCCAACAGCTGGTATGTCAGCATCCATGGGACAAAGGAAAGAAAAGCCAGCTCTATGTGAGATTGAGCTACCCTTGAAATGTGATGCTGAGAAACTAGTCCATGAATTTGTTACTTCAAGGCTGGACTATTTTAATTCTTTACTATCAGGAAGTCTACAAACCATAGTTAAAACCCTAAAGCTGATACAAAATGCTGCAGCCAGAGTTCTGATGAAAATTGAAAAGAGAGATCATATCTCTCCTATCCTAACTTGTCTTTATTGGCTTCAATTTCTAATCCTCCTTCTCACACATGAAGCCTTACATGGCCAAGCTCCATCTGATGTCAGAGATCTGATTGTTCCTTATGTTCCTAACAGAGCACTTCGCTCTCAATCTGCAGGTTTACTAGTGGTTCCTAGAATTTCTAAAAGTAGAATGGGAGGCAGATCTTTTAGTTCTCAGGCTCCTCTCCTGTGGAACCAACTACCAGTTTTAGTCCGTGAGGCAGACACCCTGTCTACTTTTAAGGCTAGGCTTAAAACTATCTCTATAGTTATGCTGCTATAGGCTTAGACTTCTAGAGGACATAGGGACCCCTTTTTCATCATTCTGCTTCATTCTATCTCTATTCTTCAACTCTGCAGAACCTTTTAGTTCAATCTCTGATGTCATGCTCTCTCTGCCTGGCTGTGTGTTTCCTGGACGTGTCAGGGTTTGGTTGTGGTTTAGAGGACCCAAATGCAGAGGCAGAGAGGCTGAGGTGATTTCTTGTAGTTTTAATGCAAACACTAATAACAATTACAGTTGCCTTTTGTATCCCTGCTTCTGTCTCCTTGAACCCCAGTCAGCCTCAGCAGATGGCCGCTCACAATCTTCCTGTTAAGAGGGAGTTTTTCCTCTCCACTGTCACTACAAGCATGCTTAGTGTGAGGGATTGCCTTCGAGTCAATGATGCAATCAATTGGTTTTCCATGGCAGCTCCTTGGCTTTGTTATTACACAAGATGTGGAAAGTTTGTGTCTCTCTGAATTCATCAATTTAGAGATTCCCTGTTAACAGTTAATGCCTTTTATGGGAGGGATGGAGAGTGAAATGAAGGGCTGACAGAAGTGGTTTGGAGAAATACAAGACAGGTGTAATGATTTTAATCTTGGGTTATACTTTTAGTTTCAACTTCTCTAACAGTCCCACCAAAGCATTTACAACTCTTGTGATATGTTCTCCACTGCTTAGTTTTTACGGGTCCTTTAATTCTGCCGCTCAGTTCTCATTTAGCCGAATCTGTATTTCTAAACCAGTAAAGGTTTTCTTTAAATATATCATTTATTTTCAATGCCTGTTTGTGAATAAACACTTTCTGACAAGCGTGGGAATTTATACCCTTATATGGCATTAACGGAGCAGTAATTATGCAGATTTAAATTTCTCCGAAATGTACACTAATGCACCGGTGGACTGCATTGGTTTTATGTGGATCATTTACCATCATTTGCTGAAGTTAAGAAGCTTTGTTGAATCTTATGTGGTGCACTGGGTGCACTCATAGGAGCCTACGGTATAAGAAAAGTGAGAAAAATTTACATCAAGAATACGAAAATGCTGCATGAGGCCCGTAGGGTAAAAGACACTTTGGTCAGAATGAATAAAACAGGGACACCATGGAAAAAATAACATCATGGATAGAATGAAGTAAACCATGAGTAAGCAAACAGAATGACAAAATGTAAAAAATGAAATCAGGCAGTCAATAACTGTCAATGACTACATACATCCAATGGCTTAAAAAATGATACATTGGCTACATCAATACTAATGTATAGAAAAACTGAAAGAGTCATATCATGGACAGAATTACTGAAACAATTAATTTTGAATCAATAACTGTAATAATGAAATGAGCACACTGGCTATAAGAAAAATTACCATGGACTGAATGCCTTAAACACTGACACAATGCACAGGATGACAGAAACATTTACATCATTGATACATCAAATGAAAGAACAACACCATGAAGAGAATGATTGCACCTGTGACAGCATTTAGACAATATCTGAAACAATAACATCCCTGAAAAAATGACTCAAAACATGTCATAAATGCAGTAACTGAAGCTATGGTATCGTGGATAAAATGAAGCAATCGCATGGTGGAGATGCTGGCTCAGAAATGACAATATGCAGACAATGAATAAAAGAATGACATCTTAGAAAAAAATAACTGAGCCTATAGGACATTATTGAGACAGTGATATCAGGGGAGCATTGGTTGACTAATGCCTGGAACATAAATGGAAACATTGGCTGCAATAATGACAGCATAAAACGATGACACAATGAACCGAATGACTGAACAATGACATCATAGTAAAAATGACTGAAACGACAATGTATAGACAGTGGCTGTGTGCGAGCGTCCGCCCTTTCCCCTAAACCCCTCAATCAATATATATAGAGTGGGGACTATATAGTGGACTTATAGTGAACTCAGTTAACTGATCTTTCGGACAGATGATCACTACTTTCCACCCCCCGTTGGTCACATAACTCCACCTCCCCACACGGTTCCTGCGCCTTTTTGTCACTACCCAACAGTGGGCCGCTGTCACAACAAATCCCAATATCCTTTGTGAGGAGAGCCCTTGCAAAGCAATCTGGGACATATCTGCTCGTCTAATGACCATGGATGATCACTACTTTTCAATGTGCATTGTGGGAAATTGCGTTTACACTACTTTTTCATCCAAGACGTTCAGGCACTCATTTAAAATGGCTTAATCACTATATAGTGCCCTATTTATTGATTAGGACAGACATTCGGACACAGCCAATCATTAAAATGACACAATGGAGATTTACAGAAACATTGATACATTATTTGGTTGTTGGCTCCTCTGGTGCAATCATTCATTATATTAAAAAATAGAAATCAGACATGAGGGACAATTCCTATATTTAAAACTAGGGGAAGCTTTAAATCCAAAGCTTGAGTAAATACAGTGTATCGGTTCGCAAAATCTGAAGGTTTAGTTTCATTACTTAGAAATTTCCGGCTCAGTGTTTTTCCCCTTAGATTCATCTTAACTCAGTCCCTCTTTCATTCTTTCCTTCCAGATCCCACAGATCAGCTATGCATCCACTGCTCCAGAACTAAGCGATGACCGCCGCTATGACTTCTTCTCACGAGTTGTTCCTCCAGACAGCTTCCAGGCACAGGCCATGGTGGACATCGTTAAAGCCATGGGCTGGAACTATGTCTCCACGGTAGCCTCTGAGGGGAGCTACGGGGAAAAGGGGGTGGACGCCTTCATGCAACTCTCCAGAGAAGCAGGTAAGATGGAGTCCGGATCTGATGGATGTGTTTCAGAATCAACACCATGCTGCGTTAAAGTCTTCCTGGTCAGGGTTAGTGGTTTGCAGTATGGTGGAGCTGCTCCAGACTTTGAGCTTCGTTTTAACAGCGGCCAATTTAAAGTCTGCAGATTGTGTCTGCATCTCTTTCTGCTGTCTGTCTGCTGTCACACCAGCTGCTCCTTTTCTCTGAAATCTGCCAGTCTGCAGAGCCCTGGTGAAATTCTCAGCTCATTCTCTTCTTACTGTAAGCCGTGGTTGTAGATGAAGACTAACAGAATGTTTCTGTGGTTCTTAAATATTTATGCAGCACTTTAAACGTGTTGTTTGTATCATTACATCCATAACTACGTTTTAATGAGTAAAATCTACATTTTATTTATTTATTCACAGAAAAACAAGCAGCAGATTAATGAAGATTTAACGGCACCAACTGTGACCGGTACCCATCCTTTAGCAGCTGCTGTTATTAACACTCCTGTTGCTATGACAACGCTGCAGCGATGGATTTCCCAAAGCTGTTTGGTTTTGCAGAGTTTACATTAGACTGTAACACGATTTAAGTCTAGATAACATCATGTACGTTTTTTTGTACTGTAGCTCTATTTTGCTACAGTCACAGATCATCACTGATCATTGATTGTGGGACAATAAAAGTAATTCTGTTCTATTCAACTGATCATTCCATGCAGGCTGGACTGTTAGTCAGCCCAGACCTTTAACAGCTAAAATCTTTGAGCTGTCACTACAGAGCGATCAGGACTCAAGCAGGGTTTGGTTTGGTTCTACCTGAAAGCTGATCAGAGATTTGTGAATTTGGTCAGATCCTTCTTCAATAAAATTGTCTTTGAAGCCTTCAGTATTAAATGTTATGCTGCGTTCACACCGGGGGCAGCTGGC
>NW_015151001.1:14304-62100 GCF_000732505.1 Cyprinodon variegatus | reverse complement strand
GTCAGAACTAACTGGTACAAGCAGCAAAAATGAAGCAGCAGACGCGATTTTGCTGCTTTTGCAGCGTCCGGTCTGAACGTAGCATTAGATGGACAGAAACAACTTTGTGTTAATCAGTCCCGTCTTTTAAACAAAGGACACTGTGATTGGCTGTGGAGAATGTTGTGTACTTTTATGCATTTATTAATTTTTTTTTTATATCAATTAAATAACTTTGTCATGATTTATTTAAGGATCTGACCCGAAATGCAGAGAAGCACTCAGAGAGCAGGGCAAAGGTTTAAACAGGTTTATTGTGGTAAGGGTTTAGGGGTTGGATCTGGTACTCAAAGGGCTGGTGAACCGGAACTGGAAGGGAGGAGGGAAGTTCACAGAGGTGAGTTCAGGTACCGTGGGAATCTTGGATGCCGTAAGGATAATTCTAGTGAGGGACTCACATTTGGGAGGGTTCTTCTCTCGTCGAGAATCTAGTCTGTGTGGGTTGACCAAGTGAAGATGGAACTCGGAAAGCGGACAGGTAGACCTTCGTTGGACCCAGAGGAGTATGAGAGGACTGTCACTCGGAAATCCAGGATAACTTGAACGGAAATTGTGGAGGTTAATCCCCTGCTCAGTGTGAGACTCAAACAATCCTTCCAGGGGAAGGAGGCCAAAAAATCCAGTTTGAAAGATAACTTCCTGCCGAAAAGGCAAAGACAAAAACAAGGTTAGGCTCAGTGAAACAAAGACTCAGTTAGAACTCTGCTAAATTCAGCTTGGTTAGAGTACCCAAAACTGGCAAATACTCTGGCCTCGAGGTAGTGACAGTCCACTGCTTAAGTACTCCTCCCTGCAGGTGTGCAGGGAGGACCAACAAGGACAGGGCGCCACCTGGTGGTGGAGGGAGAGACAAACACAAACAACAGACCACAAAAACTGGATTCCTCGCAAACTTTTGCTCTTTCATATTTTCTCCCATGAACACCAGCCTAAATAGCTGTGGTGGTTACAAAACAGATGGGAAATTCAAGCATCAGCTTTGTCAAACTGCTCTGATCTGCACACATATGGAATATATTCTATTCAAAATGTACAAACTTTTTTAACAAAAACAATTTAAACAGCAGACAAATGCTGAATCTAATTTTTGAATATATTTTCTATTTTTCATATTTGAACTAAACTGCAGTTATTTCGATATTTTCTATTTTTCACTTATGTTCTTTTACTTTGAAATGAGCTACCTATGTGAGCTGCACTATAGCTAATATTTAGTAGTCCTGTTATTGTTACTATTTTTAAATAGATATGATTACCTTCAACTCCATGGCTTTGTATCTAATCCTTCTGGTCCATCTCAAACTTCCTGTTGCTCATACCATTCCTTCATTTTACTACTGCTGAACCAAACCAGTTTTTTTTTACATCATTTGTGCTGCAACCCTTGTAGATCACAAGCCCCTTCATTTAATCTGTAAAACAAAAATATTGCACATGTAATTTAGACCCCTCTCCTTACGGATTAGTACCATAAAACTTTTAAACATTATATTAGTGTTTAAACCCCTGTTGAAATATTTTTTTTTTGGTTAAATTTATCAGAAACAAAATTAAGGCTACTAAAAAGGGATGTGGTTAACTAGAGCAATGCATTGAGTGAATTATTGAACAAGCGACCATTTTTCTCTGTAAATATATATTTCTAGAGATATTGACTTGACATTTTCAGCAGATGTCGTTAACAAGTCATGCAGTTCACACATACAAAAAAATCAATCTACAGATGTCCAGAAATTAAGTTATGTCTAATAATGTGGAATGGCACAGGGGAAAATCATTGAACACGTAAAGAAAGGGAGGTGGAAAAAGGCATGGAAAGCCGAGACACCAGTCAAAATCTCTCAGTAATAAGAAAGTAATCCTACCCCTTGTTAGTGTAAATTCATATCAGTGGTTCCATCCTAAATGACGGCCTATAAAATGTGTCTCTGGTATGAAACATTAATTATCTCATGATGGGTAAAAGTAAAGAGCTTTCTCAAGACCTTCACAACCTATGTTTGCAAATCATAATGATGGCAGACAGAGGAGTATTGTATCACATTTATTTCAAAACACCCGCGAGCAAAATAAACATCCTCGCATGTATGTTAAACTACTTCTGCGCATGGTTTATCTACCACCGCACAAGAAATTCATGCATGCGTGAGAAACTGCTGCTTCTAGAGGAGAAAATTGCTCTCCATGGGCGCCACACTGGAAGTTTGGAGTTTGTCTAAGAGCCAAAGATCACTTTTGCATAGGTTCAGAAAGACCTGGTATTAGCAGGTAAATTGTTTTAAAGGAATGAAGTCAGACACCACAGCCTATATGCATTCTCACCAGGCAAGATTGCATTGCTGACGAAAAAGCATGTTGAAGCTTATTTAACGTTTGCTGTATAACATTTAGACAAGCCTGTGAAAAACTGGGAGAATACAGTCTGGTCAGATGAGACCATAACTGAACTCTTTGGATGCCATAATAAACATCATATTTGGAGGTCACTGTGCAATGGCAGTGCACATTACTCCAAAAACACCAACAGTGAAGTTGGGTGGTGGGAACATCATGGTGTGGGGCTGTTTTTCAACACATGGTACTGGCAAACCTCAAATAATTGAAGGAAGGATCGATGAAAAACTAAATTCTCGATTAAGAATCTGTTGCCATCTACCATGATGATGAAGATAAAATGTGGGTGGATGTTTTAGCAAGACAATGACCTGAAAAACACAGCCAAGGAAACTCTCAATTAGTTTCAAAGAAATAAAATAAAGCTGCTAGAGTGGCCCAGCCAATCACCTGACTTGAATCCAACCGAAAATCTTTTGAAAGAACCAAAGATCATAGAAGAGGCCCTCGAAACTTTCAAGATTTGAAGGTGGAAGAATGGGCCAAAATCACACCTGAGCAATACATGTGACTAATTTCTCTATACAGCAGGTGTCTTGAAGCTGCCATTGCCAACAAAGACTTTTGTACAAAGAATTAAATCAATTTCAAAAAGAGTGTTTAATATTTTTCCCCAGTGCCATTTTACATTATTACACGTAAATAAATTTTTTGTACATATATTGTATGATTTCTTTGTTGATTGCATGGATCGTTACTAATATCTGGTTAAAATGTCGTGTCAATAGCAACTCTAGAAATATATTTACTGAGAATAATAGTGGCGGTGTTCATTACTTATTTTACCTGCTGTATATGCTCTACCTACATATAGAACTGTTAGCTTAGCTTTTTAATTCAGTCTTTAAAATGCATTAAAAAGACAAATAAAATAAAATGAACAATACTCTAATAGTTTATCTGGAAGAAACTTCTGGATAAACAGACCTGGTTAGAACGTACAGTAGGAAATAAAAGCACACAAAGAAATTTGCATTGCAGTGTCATAATAGAGGCGTCTAAAGAAAAGTTGAACCATAATCTTAAACTGATGATGTTCCTGAATTTGAATTCTAGCCCTACATATTCTCAACCTAAAATCAAATGTTTCTTACTTGGAAGCTGGGACTATTACCCTGGTACTGTACATAACTGAAATACAGTTAACTGCTAGTAGTTACTGTTGAACTTTTTCCTATTGTTCAACTTTGGATGCTTTGGAAATATTCCCATCAAAGTCCACAGACTTCTCAGTAGGAGTGAAAGACTTCTGGTGCTCCTCCTCTTAAAGACAGATTCTTTCTCTAAAGGGGAGCCCTATTTGAAATATTAAAGTGAGCTATATAGAATGTGAAAAAAAATGACAATTTAAAATGCAGGAATTATAATGAAAGTGGAAAAATTAAATTTAATTACTAATAATTAAAACACAGGCTTTTTTTAAGGGTTTCCATTGTATGATTATTAGGATGGGAAGAAAATTCTTCAGTGTAACAATCTCAAACAGTTTCTGTGTAGATTGGAAGGTATTACAAGAAAATAAGTAAAAACAACTTAAAGTTCCCTTTTCCCTTTCAGTTCTAATCCATGGTACGGAGAAGCACAAAATATCTTTGGTGTTTTATGCGTAACGGCTTTCAATTCTCCATTGAAAAGTGCATAAATGAGTTGGAACCAAACCAATAAAAGCTTTTTAAACCAGGGTCATCCAGGGTGCATATTGCCTTCCGCTCAAAGAGGGCATGCCAGCTTTCTCATGCAGTTCACAGGGGTAAGTAAAGCGGCTACAACCAGTAATAAACATCAAAGCAGAATGGCACAAAGGAGTCAATGGCTGCAAGCAACTGTTTGAAGCACACATATACACAGCATCACTGTAATCAATTACAGGTAAAAAGGTAGCAGCTGTCAAAGTTTCCTGAGCCCAAGGGAGAAACATGTTTTCGTGCGGTAATAGCCCCCTAGCATAACCTTAGTTCAGATATCAAATTTTTAATATGAACTTTAAAAGAAAAATTAATGATTAGCTGGGTCAAGAGTTTTACCTTGAGCAGCTTTTTAGTAAGCGAATGTTCTCTAAAGAAACAGAATTTGAAAAGAGTATTATGTTGGATTTTTTTCTGCCTAAACACCAACTTCAATTTATCCAGGTGAATCTGCACAGCATTAAAGGCTGAACAGAAAATCAAATGTGCAAATGTGCAGTTAAATTAAAACCAACAATTCATTACTGAATCATCTGCTTAAAATGATGAAAGCCGTTAATTCATTTTCACCCAAATAAGTAATTTAAATTGTAAAATGGGTTGGTTTTATGTCCAAGGCTTAAGGTATAAATATTTTTTTACTTAAAGAAAGGTGGAATTACCTCTGGCCATCTGGACACACTGTGTTCTACTTACCAGTTAATCTTAAGGCCAAGGGAGAGCTTGGTTGGTGATTCCCAGCTACATCTCCTTTCAACAATGGAAGAACTAAAGTGTATTTTCATGGAACAGCAGAAGTTCCTGATAAAATTTTCCATCTGAAAAATTTGTGAGCAGGAGCAGCATTACAGTCTCTTCCATCTTAGGTGATGGTTAACACTCTGATGATGACCTCTATAGTGATCTGAACGCTCCCACAACTGAAACAATCAACTCTTTGCTCCTAAATGAGGCTCAGATCAAGCTGTTGACTAGCAGAAGCTTTAGAGCTTGAAATGAATTAATTAGAGCTCCTGGTGTTGTTGATTGCTCTCTGAATAATCTCACTGACATTTCCAGCAATCTGATGACTCTCTGTAGTTCAGCAGTTAGGAGGCGTCCTGACATTTGCGTGCAGGAGTTTTTAGGGGATTATGAAAGGACACGGCGGTGCCAGGGAGCATGGAGGACACCCCACAGATCTTTTAGCAACAAACGCTGGGCCACTATTTCCAGCCGGATAAGCCGTGGAGCATTGATCTGTGGCAGCTTTTAAACTAGGGTTGGATTAAATGAACTTCACAGCAGCCTCACAGTGTCACAAGAGCATGGCTTCTTATCTGGGCTGCAGAGTCCTGCTGGGGGGCGGGCTTCTCAGATTTAATGAAAATGTCAAAAGAAACTGTTATTGAACTGGAGGAGCTTAGAAGCATTTCAAAGGTATGAAAACACCTCAGCAATGTTCTCCAGAACAGAGTCCACAGCTCAGGGTTGTCTACTTTTAGAATGGATGTATCCAGACCAAGTTATGATGATTAGAATGAGAGCTTCAAGTTATATCAAGTTTTTCATATCTGTACCATCTTGTGTAGTTGATTTATATTCAATCATTATCTTCTCTTCTATCCTGTTTTATTTACCAGATGTTTAGCTACTCCTCTGCTTCCGTTTTAGTCTTTTATGCTTTAGGAACTAGGTAGTCAGGAGTTAATACCACCAGATAGCAAAACTTGTTAGCCAGAACAAAACCACCACGGGTAGCTTACCTAAGTAGTCCTTGTTGTGGGAAAAAAGTATTCAACTATTCATCCTAGTTAAATAAAAGGAGATCGATGGATTTCACTCAGTCGGCACATTTATTCATATCTTTGCAAAGAGAGAACAGTCATCAAACAGCCCTTATTGCACAGCATTCTGCCCTGTTCTCCAGGAGCAGCGTTCGTTCCTCCCTTACTTACAACAATGGAAAAGTAGTCAGAGTCAAAACAAATTACAGACTCTTTGGTTAAACAGTAACAATTTATGAATAAACCTTGAGAAAGAATCTGGTTTGTTAGGGAAGAGGCTATGTCTGTGTCTACAAACACCATCCTGCAGAGAATGGTGTAGCCTTGACGGTGAAACGGACTCAGTGAAAACTTTTATAGTGAGTAAATGGATAAATTAATATATAATAGAAGAGAAATCAAACTTTTCTGACAACATCCTCTAGCAGAGCAGGTGCTTCAGGTCGGCTGAGTGACAGTACTATACAAAGAGAGCGCAGTCTTAGATCACCAAACCCCATAAAAGATTTTTCCTGCTAAGACACACATTCACTGAGAAAGTAACTCTGGTATTGTACAGCTCCAAAGACGTATACCTCACCCGTCAGACAACAATAACCATACCCAAATGTCTACCCGGGCCCAAAACAGGCAATTTCAAATCCTGGCTAAGGAGGAGTTTACATATAGCAGGATTGGTATTCATGCTAGTAGTTATGACACCTGTTGGAATTTGTAATTTTCTCTGGTCTACACCCTGATCTGACCAGTGGCAATAGGTTTGAACATATGTTATCATTCAATTACTGGTTGTCTAGTGTAATAAAAAAGTGAGGGATGAAATGCATCTCCCTTTGGACGTAGCTCTTTTTCCAAGTAATCTGATTAAATTTATTAGTCCTGTAAAACCTCCGTCAGCCCAGAGTCCACCTCAGGATGCAGTGTTGTAGTTTAACACAGCTTATCCACTGTTACACTTCAATCAAATGTATTTATAAAGCAACAATTCAAAACACGTCTATTGAAGGCAATTTATAGGGACAACTCATACAGATAGATTGATTTATTGATATATTGACTGACTGATTGATTGATTGATTGGAATGATTGACTTTATTGATATCACAATGGAGAAATGTACTTGTTACATCAGCTGAAATAGTCAAAGGAGAAGAATGTGCCAAAGGAAGAAAAAGCGCATGGGATATATACAGGATATACAGTGCGTCCACATATGATAGCTTCTTTTTTTTTAATGGTAGGATTATTATAAATAGTTATTGCACAGGGTGTTTACATGGGTATTTATATAGATGGATATTTATATGTATATATATGGTTATTGCAATGGGTGTAAAACATAGAGAGACGGGTTATTGAACAGGGTATCAAATAGTAATGCACATTATACATTGCACAAGTTATTTTCGTTGTAGAGTAAAGTTCTTTCCCTAAAGGAGCAGCTCAGCTCCTCTACAGTCTGGTGCAGAGGGTGGAAGGTGTTGTCCATGATGGCAGTAAGCTTGGACAGCACCCTCCTCTCAGCCACTTCCTCCACTGATTCCAGAATGCAGCCTAGGACAGAAATGGTCTTTCTAGCCAGTTTGTTTAGTCTCTTTCTGTCCTGCTCTGCACTGCCAGGGGCCCAGCAGACAACAGCGTAGAGGAGGGCTGATGATACCTCAGAGTCTTAGAAGGATTTAGGCAGGGGCCTGTTCACTCCAAACAACCTTAGCGTGCTCAGGATTTTGAGGCGGCTCTGGCCCTTCTTATACAGGGCGTCGGTGATAAGAGTCCAGTCCAGTTTATTTTTGACATGAACATCCAGGAATTTCACACTCTCCAGAGTTTCTATGTCCTGCCCCTGGATGTTCACGGGGCAGTGAGGTGGGTGTCCACTGCTAAAGTCGATCACCATCTCTTTGGTCTAACTGGTGTAAAGACACAGGTGGTTTTTCTTATTCCAGTCCACAAAGTTAATGATGAGCGATCGATACTCCTGCTCGTTCCCCTCAGAAACACACTGTACAATGGCTGAGTCATCTGAGATCTTCTGGAGATGGCTGCTGTCCGTGTTGTAGCTTAGGTCCGAGGTGTAAAGAGGATCGGAGACAGAATGGTAGTTAAATGTTTTCTTTCTAAGGAGACCCAGCTGATTATAGAGTCACTGACTTTGCAGAATTTGTTCCTTCTAAATGAGCAATGAGTGATAATTTTGAAAATGAGTAAATCGTTTTTTTGTTTGTTTTTTTACAGCTGTTTTTACGGCAATAGTGGCTCATTTTTGGACAGTAGGCTGACAGGAAAGGGGGTATGAGAGAGGGGGAGAGACATGTGGGAAAGGACCACAGGCCGGTTTCACACCCGGGTTGCCCGCGTCAAGGACTAAGGCCTCCATACATGGGTCATGTGCACCACCAAAACATGCCCCGAAAAGGAGTAAATCATTAAAACCTGATTTAAGAAATCCATGCAGCTCTAACTGAACAGAATATTTCAACAATCAAATGGTGGTTTATCGCACATCAGATATGTCTTCAAAAACTTGGTGACTGATTAGGGTGTTGATAATCACATCAATTGATTTTGTTTTTCTTTTTGCTGTCTGTTGTGTGCGTGTTGTCCTCCTCTGTGTTTTTGGTATTTTCTGTTTCTTCTAATCTGGCTTCTCTGCTCCTTGTATGTTTTTGTTTTTCGGTTTTGATTCGCCTTCTTATGTCCGTTCTTTTCGTTTTGTTTTCTTGGTGTTCTGTGGACTTCAGATTGGGATTTTTAGCTCTTTTTCTCTTTTTTTGTTCCTTCCGTTCTTAACTTCCCTCTTTGATCCGAGATTTGATTTTTCCTTGAGTTCCTTACAACTTCTTAAGGTTCCATTGGGGGTTGGTTTTTTTGTTTTTCGGGTTCTTTTCTTTTGTTTTCCCTTTTTGTTTTTATTCCTTGGGCCGGCCCCCTTTTTTTTTTTTGGGCTTGGTTTAAAGGCTTCTTTTTTATAAAACAGGGATGGAAAGGGTGAATCAGGTTATCCTGAGCAATCTCTATAGTTATGCTGCTATAAGCTTAGGCTGCTGGAGGACATGAATACAACTTTTCCTTACTCTGACACATTTTCCTGTTAAATGGTTTGCTTATTGTCAATAAGGCTAACTCATCCACTGACTGCACAAGTAATCTCCAGTTGAGTCGGTTTGAAGGAAAGAGTCTTACAAGAAAAAAAATCACTGATCAAATTTTAGTCAGTAATATCTTGGGGAGGTTTTTTGGAGTGTAAAGGAACACTCTGTGTTTACATCTTTAAGCAGATAACGTATTCTCTCAAGGTAGATTACTTTTAAACATATAAGTACCGCCAGGCATCCTTTGTCAGCATCTGATAGCTTGTTCCTTTATGGTGCAACCAACAAAACAGGCCAAATGAATTAGATCATACCTAACCAATTGCTACCCAAAGAAAACACTGCAGAAACTTTAAGTAGTGACACATTTCTACATAGCTACCAATGAAAGATCTTGAATATGAAGTGAATGTTTTCTGTAATTCTTCAGCAGAAGAATTACAGAAACAACCAGTAGCAATCAAGCATTAGATGCTCTAATTCACGAAAATGTCAGCAGATAACTGACCTGCTTTCATTTGAATCAGCAGGACTGAGAGGAGATATTTGCTCTCCTTCCTGATGGATTTAAAGTGCTGAGTTGGCTTCTTCAGACTGCCTAAAAGAAGAACAGGCTGCCTCCTGTAGGACGTTGAATGTTTGTCCTGCAGGTATTTGCTCTTTCAGCAGGGTTTTGAGGCTGAAGTTGATTTAAAACCAAATGTTTGCACCTGCAGGGTCAAAGTACTGCAGAATAAAGGTCCAACGAAAAAAAAAAGGTATTCAAAAAGGTACAAAACATATTTCTATGTAAAGGCTCTGCATTATTCTGAAGGTTTAAATGTTTTGGGGCCATTAAAGTATGAAGGTTGTTTACAAGTATGCCCAGGCGCCTTTTTAATCATGAATTAGCTTTAAACTTTACACAAGGGTCTGATACTGTGGCCAATGTCTGACTAAATGAGACCCTGGCTTCATGGTTTAAAACTCCTAATATGTAATAATGATCTAATTAGAGTCACCACAAATCTGCTAACAGATTAATAACACATAACTCTGCACCCAAACAAATACAGAATGGTAAAATCTCTACAAACATGCGTTTTTTTGCACATAGTGGAGGTTTCACTCACTGAATCTTCTGTTTTCTTTAGCTCAATATCTGATTCACAGAACAGCAGTGATGATCTGCAATCATCAAACAGAGAAGGTGGGAATAGTTTACACTCCTGATTCTTCAGATCTCAGTCATCCTCACTTCAAAATCTAAAAGTAACTCAGAGCCAAGAAGCCAGCCGGTGTAGAAGAAAGCAATGGTTCTGCTTGCAGCCAGCATCTCCATGCAGGCTGTCTTGTGTCTCCTTTCTTCTGCAGACCTGCTGTGTTGCTGATACAGAGGCTGATTGAGGCGATATAGAGGCACTCACTGCAGTGCCATTAGTTTGCTCAGTCTGTGGAAATTCCAAATTTTCCGTGTGCAGCTATAACCAATCAAACTGTAAACCCTTTCAGACGTATACCAAAACACTTTGGTCACTTTTGTAGCCAAACTCTGCACAGATTACAGTAATATGCCACATCTGCAGCAAAGGGCTGCAAAAAGTCTAAAAGTATTTCACCATACAGTGCTTCTAGCAGGGAGGGTACTCAAAAACCAGTTTTCAATCATGTTTTTTAGGTCCTTAGAAAGATATAAAATGGCTGCCCTGGTTCTTAATCGCTTATAGGAATCAGCCTGTAAATAGCTGACAATTAATGTGTTAAAATCTTTTGGTGAGGTCAACATTAGAACCATTATATGCTAAGTGCTGCTTAAGATTAGCTCTTAAGGCGAAACATCTATGCTTTTTCTAAAAGTAAACAGTGTTTTGAAAATGGATTCCTTCCTAATGGAGGATAGGTCAGATATTCTGTAATAATAGATTCAGATCCCTAAGTCTTGTTCCACCCGTCTCAGTTTACCTGGATTAGTTGATAACGATCAATTGATCTGGGCTGGTTGACAAATGAGAATCCAGTTGCACTGAATCTCAGTTTGGGATTAAACTCTGCAGCGGCAGGATGTTTTACTACAGTCTTCTTCTTATAATGTTTGTAAAATTTGGTCTATAAGTTTATAAATCTCTGATATTCAAGGAGAAAATGTTGATTTGGGTGAAGGATGCAGAGAACCTGTGAGCCGTTAAATGGCTATCATAGACATAGAATGGTTTCAGCCCCCACCTCCTTTATCTTCCAGTTGGTCTCTTATGGCTGATAATATGCTGCTTATGATTGATAAGAGTTGCTTGGGCGACATCTAAAAATGTAAGTTTTATTTACACTTTACCTACTTTATACTTTTTTATCTACTTTATTTAGAATGTAGCTACTTTTTAAGAAAAAATGCATTTTAAAGCTTTACTATAAATGTTTTCACGTGTCAGTCATACGGATTTAATGTGGAGTTTCAGAACAACTCAGGTGACAGCATAGATATTTTTTATTTATGTATAGGCAACCTGCATGTCAGTTTTTGACAATAGATGAAGAACTACTAAAATATGTTCATATTATACATAAATAGATTCATTATTTCTGTGGGCAAAAAAGGAATTACTTTAGGGTTAGGGTTCAATCCCTGATAACAACCTGCTAAGCCTACTGGGAGGTAGGAGCCATTCTATGGGGCTGATAACCACTAATAATGGCCCTTTAATGGGCTGATAACATTTAAAGTGGCTTCTTTTTTTTTAACCCACACTGTGGGTTTTTATCTACAAGCCTGTTCCCTCCCCTCATCTCCCCTGGTGTTGATCAATCTGTAGAGCCCATGGTTAAAGCAATATCTAACTTCCTTATTAGACTTCCTGGCAGAATCCATCAGCCGGTTCTTGGAGCTTTGAGTTTTTACATCAGTGAGGAGGAAGGAGAGCAATCCTCCCACATCTGATGTTCATGTCCGGTCTGGATGGAGGGATGAATCACAGACATGTTGACTTCATTCATCCTAAATGTCCTTCTCAATATTCCATTTTGTTCTACAAATCCATCCTTTCTCTTCTGTCAGCTGTGATTCCTCTTCCACCCCCAGACACCTCCCTCCATTCTCCTCTCCTCTCTTTCATCGCAGCAGCAGAGTTAATCCTGGATAATCTAAGAACAAGCGTGTTAAAGAGAAGTTTAATGGCATCCCGCAGGCTGTGGTTTTAAAGTCAGAGCAGCATGAATATTTTAGTTGGACGCTTCGTGTGAGCTGCAGCTGCTCCTTTATGTTAAAACAGTCCCTGCTTCAGATGCTGATCTTTTTCCAGCAAGGAGAGAATCTGCATCATACTACAAAGTTTTTCAGATCTGTGATTTATTCTTCTGTTCTGCCTACTGGTGAGGATTTATTTTATATATATTTTATTTATTTTTTTTATCTCAGCCTGTTTTTATCCTGTCTGAATAAAACAAAGTCATAGTAAATGGATCACTGGTCATCTGAGAAAATCTGGTTGGTTGACCTCAGTGTTCTTAATGAAAATGCAGCAGATACTGATCCAGGAAGCCAGAACTTCTCCTTTTAACTCTGCTGCTTCTTCTATACCACATACTAAAGCAGCACCCCATCACTACTAAAGAAGCTCTGATACATCCGTCCATCTGCTGCTACAAGCTGCTATCACCTAGCAACAAGACAGCAGGAGAAAGGAACTCCTCTGACCAAGGCTCCCATTCCAACTCCTTCACACTCAACTCTGAAACTCTCAGCCTTTAACAGGGAAGCAAAACCCAGACCAGAATGGAGCCTTTTTCTGTTTCTTTTTTTTCCTTTTTCTTTTATTAGAAAAATTCATTTTAAAAGAATAAGTGAAACTATATACAATGAGCAAAAAGGTTAATCAAACATTGTCATTCGTTTACAGAAAAAACAAAGAAAAACCACAAACACACCTTACAAACCCATTTCAACAAAAATACTTTCCCTCTTAATTATTTACAGTGAAAAAATTCATGTTTATGCACTCCGATTAATTAAATTGTCCAGTCTTGAAAATATTTGCATTTACTGAGCAATGTCCTGTGAAAGTTGTTTGTCGATGCTTTTGAGTGTTTTACTGTGGTTCTCAAAAAGTCCTAAGAACAGTTTCCAGCAGTCCAGTGACTTATTTTCCTGCACTCATAGTTCCTGCAAATGTATATTGAGTGTCTTGCGAGGGAAAGGATTATATTGCTTAAGGTGTGCAGATGAAAAGAATGTTGTCTTTTTTTCCTTGTTCCAAAAAGTCGTATCCATTCCCACTCTTTGTTTACTTTGCTGATGCCTGGTTCCAAACTTTCCATTATTTCACCAATCTTGTCCCAGAAGATGCTGCGACCAGGGCAGTGGAGGAACAGGTGTTCAAGCGTCCCGGGGTCTAAGAGACAAACGGTGCAATCTCTGCCAAACTTTTCTTGATTTGGTGCAGGATGACGCCCGTAAAAACCCTCCTGTGTCTTAATAGAAAATCGGTATTGTTTGCTTGTTGTGAGTTGAATTTGGCAGGTAAGTTTGACCAGATCTGTTGAACTGTTTTGTTAGGGAACATTTGCAGCCATTTTCTGTGGGATGTTGGTTCTTGTATGATCAGAGAAATGAGAATGTTGTACCATGTCTTTGTCTTTATTTCTTGAATGTGCTGTTTTTTTGTTTCTGGAGCCTTAAAGGGGGGTAAACTGGGGAAATGTAAATTAAAGAGATGTTTTTTTGCTGTGATGCACTTTTAAATCCATGAAAATAAAAGTTTGCTGCTATAAAAGCAGAAGTAGCTTTCATTTTGGATAATCTTTTATGAAGCCTTTTCATTTTTTTGTTTCTGCTTTTGGAAATGGGGTAGTTGGCTCTCTGCATAGCCTTGTTGCTTCCCTGATGTGTTTAGATGTTGGTATATAGCTGTTTTCAGACTCTTTTAGTTTAAGTTCATGTGGAGGCTTTGGGTTTTTCTTTAGCAAACAGACCTTATTTACGCAAGTCCAGTCGTTTTTTCCTGTGACTGTCCAGCCTCTTTAAGCCTTTATGGTGGTTCTTCTGTTTCTGCAGAACAAAATTCCTGATTTCTTCCCATGTCCTCCTGTATGTAGACCTTCTGCACAAAACTCAAGTTAAGAACCTTAAATGTTTTTTAAATGTATACCAGATATTTCTGTTAAGCATATCCTTTGATGACTTTCTATGGTCTCTTCCTCATGGTAACGTTTTTTGTACCCAATGTGAAAATTTACAGAGAAAATAATGAATAATAAAATGTGACTCAACATACATCGTCTATAATAAGAGGTTACTTTTGCTTATTCATTACTCAAAATATTCACTAAAGAGAGAAAACCTAACACAGCTTAAGTGCACAACTTTAAAATTTTTTGTTCAATTCAAAAACTAAATAAATGAATGTATCAGCGATGGATGAATATTTTTGCCATTGCCAGTCAGCTGTAGATGTAAACAAATATATCCATATTTCAGTCACGACTCTAGTGGGCAACATTGTCCTCCAACTACTTCCTGTCTTTTTCTTCATTTTTTTTACAAGGCAGTAAGGTCCATGATGCAGTTTGCAAAATATAAAAACGACCGAAGTGTGTAAAGCTTTTTATAATTTTTTTTTAATTGCTGTGTTTACATTTAGCAAATCTATTTTTGTAATTACAATTTACACAATTTGATGGTTATTGGAAACACACCCACTGAGAAGGAGGAAATAATTGCATTACGCCGAAAACATAATTTAAACTGTATATTTTCTGTTTATCTTTTTAAGCTTCATTCCTTTTATAATATTTTTTTAACAAAGGAAAAAGATTAAGTATTTAACAAAATGAAAATAAATCTAAAAAAATAACGTACCATGCAGTCCACAACAAAAACAAAAGTCTTTCACATGAGGTGTCATGTGACAAATGTGGAAAAGTTTAAGTGGTATGAATACTTTTGCAGGGGCCTGCACATAAACTTTAGATGTTTTATGCCGTCTGCTGAACATTTTTAATTCAAAGCTCTGAAGTTGTTTAAGTTGCAACATTTTTAATGTATTTCCTTTTGTTCTGTTAGTCTGGAGGTTTTGCTTTTTGAATTTCCTTCTAAATTGTGTTGAAGCCTTTTTAATTCAAGGTTTTGGGTTTTTTGCTGCAGATTTTTTATTTGTTTTTTGGTATCTCTACAGTTGTTTTCACCTCTCTGTGGCGGACTGGCATGTGGCTCATATTTTCTTGGCTCCAGGCATCATGAATGAGACTGAAAACAAAGTGCAAACTGTTTCAGTATTTTGCTCTTTGCAGGGTCTCAGAGAAAAGGCTGACTGCAGTCTTTTTGAAGAACATAATGACATTTCTCTCTGAACCACTGAGAGGTTTCTCTTCTCTTCCACACATGTAGACATTAGTCTGCTCCATTATAAAGGAGCTTGTGCGTCAAGCTGAATGAAGATGGTTAATCACTCCTTGCATGTGTCTAAGTGTAGGTTTATAACACTGGGTGTGTGGATGTTTCAGCAATATCAAGATATGATTAGAGCATTAGGAGCACGTCTGTTTTTTTCCCCCAGTAGGAGTTGTTTCTGTTTGACTTGTAGAGGGCATCTTATCCACAGTGTTTCCAGTTTAGCGATGGTCCCAGTCTGAGCACTGGGACCAACATTGCAACATTGGAGACTTTTCCATCCAATCAAAGACATCTAATGTGCTAAAAGGCTAAAGAAAAACAATAAGAGCAGAAAACATATTCTAAGATAAGCTGCATTCTTCCTTCAATCGTGCCTAAATGGGAGCCCTGGGAGTGTAACTGGGAGTAATGGATCTGATATGGTATTTATCTGAGTTAAGTTCCCCTGGTTGACAGGTTTTGCTGAGAAACAGAGCAGCAACCTGCTGGGAACAACAGAAAACCCTGTTTTATTAGGTTTGGCTTCATTGCTGCTTCATTCAGCATTTGTTCTGCAGAATGTCATGCCTCGAAGCGCGACACGGGAACAGAAATACAGAAATTATGTTTGATCATCCGACAAAATCAATAACTGATGGAGCGGGTGTCGTGCAGGGAATCCTGTATTTTCCCATCTGAGTGCATTAAAACATTAAAAAGAGCCGGCGACATGCAGGCAGTGATGAGAAGCTCATCTATCAGCTCCCATTCCTCCCTGACATCACAGTCATAACATCACATATGACTCTATCCATCACACTGACACCCTGCAGGCTGCTGCCTCCCAAACCTCATCCGCTGCTATCCGATCAGGCGGGGTTTGGTTCGAGAAACTGGAGGGAAACTTGCAGGTCCAATAAAACCTGTAGACATAAGCGGGGTCCAGGAACCCTGGTTGTTTTTTAGGCAAAAGAACCAGAGCATGGTGAGTTACAGTAAAGTCTGGATTGGTTTATAAGGCAGTTAAGAAGCAGTTAAGAACCAGAGACTGACCCAAATCAGCCCCAGCTTTGATTCAAGACTTGATCCAGATAAGATTTTTAATTAGTGAAATTAATTATTTAAAATGGTTTTATAAAAAAAAAAAAAAAGAATAATACCAATTTTGCTGCATTGGTCATCAGAGGTCCCTTCTTTTTTCCATTGTCAATAAAAGGACCCCAGTTCTGGAAAAATACCAGGAACCAGGCGGAGTCTGGTAGGTGATGGAAACTGCTGAACACAAAGTCATCAGAGCTCTGGGGGAAGTAGCCCCCCCGCTAGAGAACAGCCAGATACCTGAAAAATATTAGAAGGGATAAAGATATTTCCATCCTAGGATCAATCTGGACATGTATTGGAGTCTGTACTCAAGCTAAAGATACGATTTGATCACAAAAATATCTGAAGATCAATCAATACCAATTAATACGGTGAATTGATTTATCCCTAATCTGGATTTCTATTGATCCTACATGACTGTAGAGGAAATTGTGACTCATTTTTCAATGGCCTATGGTACCAGCATGTTGAGTATATAGGGCTATCTTGGTTCTGTAAGCCAAGCTGTGCTTTATCTACCACCAACAGACATAATGCATACATCCTTATCCGGCACTGAACAAGAAACTGTCCGGAATCATCCTGCAAAGACTTCTCATGGCTTCTCCAGCAAACAGAAAAGATGAACACAATATCAATCTCATTACATCAGTATATAATATTATACAATAATAAAAAAATATCACTATTACTTTTGATGCATCACTTCTCTATTGTTCATTTAAAAGCCAAACATTTAAAGCCTCAACCTGCTTTCATGGAGAACAGGAGTCAGTTGTCTAAATGGACTGCAAACAGGCAGAGATGTTTCCCTCGGATACGTTTTTACGATGATGCCTTAAAGCAATCATATTGTTCCTTGCAGGGCTTTTTATTTTTGAGGTTTTTATGGTTCGAGGAATAAAGATTTATCTGCAGGGCCGATCCAACTGGACTTCCTCCATCTTCTCTCAGGGGAATGTCTCTTTGTGTAAGTACAACATAAATATTAAAAGCTAAAAGAAAATAATAAGGAAATCATCTACAATTTTGAAAAGCATTGCAGATTTCTGGCAGGCTTTTAATGTTCTGCTTGATTCAAGATGATCTCCATTTATTTTAACTTATAGTCTTATTTTTTCAAATTAAACATTGATTTCCTGTCATCTAGAAATTCTGGAATTTTCCATATTTTGAAGAAATATTATCATTCAGTCTACAAATGGATCCAGTTGGTGTTTCTTTACTAAACTAGTTATATATTGGGATGTTTATACAGATTTCTCCATTCGCTCTGTAGCCATCATTACCAACAGAAGAGAAAGCATTTTTCATTATCTTCATTTGGATTTGAATGATTTTGTAGATATAACAGTAAGTCATCATTTCTCCGTAGGGTTTTTTATAAGTTGTTTTTGTATATTTATGCCTCTGAATCATAATTAAAACAATAAATACAACGATCCCATCCTGCCAAGAGCCTTTTCAGGGTCTAATGACAGCAGAGCACAATCTGTTTATCCTTCTTGCTCATATATTACATGAAGAAGCTTTGTAATATTGTGGATGCCTCAGCTCCCTCCTAATAAACTGAGTTAGTCAGAAAGGTTTGCTTAAAAAGTGCTTTTTACAGACATCAGAAAGCGACATTCAGGAAGATAAAATTAAGATACACATAAAAGAAAAATAAAATCAGAACATAAACATTATGGGGAGTAGTTGCCTAGTGGTTAGGGGATAGATCTTGGAATCCTGAGGTTCTGAGTTTGAGCCCCACTCCCACAGACTGCCACTCTGGGTCTCTGAGCAAAGACCCTTAACCTCAAACTGCTTCCCAGGCGCTGCAAAACGGCACCCCACTGTTCCCCAAGGGGATGGGTTAAATGCAGAGGTAAATTTCTCCAATCTGAGATTGATAAAGTTCAATTTGTTTATTATAAATTAAGCCTGCTGGAACAAAACAGTTTTCAAAACTCTCTACAGCATCAGAGTAAACTACTCTGAGCCTCAAATAACCTCACACCTTGATAGCTGCTTGGCGTTTTATCTCTTTTAGGCCATAGAGATTTTGCCTTTTCCTCTGGTTCAGTACAAACACTGACCTGAGACAGAACCAGACTGGTTCTGTAAAACCAGATTTAACCCTGTAAACTGGTTGAACCAGCTTTAGGAAGTTAAAACGGGATTAAGCAATACCAGAAGTTTCCAACGACGTGGTTGTTCATAGAAACCTGAGCTCGTCGCAGCTTTCTGGCTAATAAAACAGGTGAGTGTTACTATGACGACACAGAGTGAACCTGATGCTGCGTCACCGATGGGGAGCTTCATCAGACCCTGAGGTCGTCGTCCCGCTGCGTCACTCTAAAACCATCTGTTCCACGTCTATGTCCCTGCACACTGCCTGCCCTCATTCAACAACTCTAATTTCCCTCCAATAGATTAGAAATAATTGCATTAGGAATAATTAAGTCACAAATAATTCCAGCTATTATGTTGATCCAATTAACTGGTGTTAGCCTGCAGCTGCCTGCTTCACCTGCCTGCAGTCTGTGATCCAGCTGGGATGAAACACCAGAAAATAGAGAACATCTGCTTGTCTGCAGAGCTGCTGGCAGCTCAGGCAATGGTCAGACCTTTACAGGTAGGAGGCGGTTTGTCCTCAACCCAGAGGACCAGACAGGATAAAGCAGCTGGCTGAGGCCAGGCATGATCAGTATCTGCTAACTTCTTCACCAGATCTTACTAAAAGGAGTAAGAGTCAGAGAGGAGAGGAGAAGGGTCCGGTTTGGCAGTATCAGGGATGCAGACCATGGTCTTCAGGTGAAGGAGCCTGGATGGCAGTGAGCCTTTCTCTGTCTGAGACAAAGATTCTCAAACTGCAGCAGTTAGCATTTTCTGTGGTCATTCTCTGCCTCCAGTAGAGGACTCCCTCTGTCCTGATGTTCCTTGGTGATGGTAGGATGTAGCAGGAGATGGACACAGCAGTGAGGCAGTAAGTGAGGCTTTAGATCTATGCTCCTTCTACATCCAAATCCATCTTCTGTAGGGAGAACCAGGGTGCAGCTGTTTGCTGTGCCAAAGCAAAAGGTTCCTTTGCTCTCTACATGCACAGCAGTTAGTGTAAGATGTCAATATGAAGCCTGGATCCCAGCAGCAGTGGAAGATGAAGCCTTCAGCTTAATTGCTGCAGCCAAAAACCAGCTGTCCACCTACAGTACCAATACAGGCCGATGGATTTTAGCTGTGTGGATATTTTAGTTCCAGCAGCAGGAAAGTTCTTATCTCTTCTCACTATTTTCATTTCATGTTGATGAGGCTCAGAGTTGGGCAGCAGGTTTGAAGGCAGGGCCCTCGCCCTCTGCATGCGAACACCCTCTCATCTCATGCATCCAGCTGCTGCATTAGCTATGCATGAACCTTTCAGTGATTTTATATTTACTAAGCAGATTTGTAGTTTGTCCACCAGCTTCCTGCATGAATGCACAGCTTTTATATGTATAGGTTCTGGATGAATTCCCGCTCTTTGTTCCTGCACGCTATGATACTGCTCATTCATGACAGATTTAGACCTGTTTCCTCTATTTTCTGGTCCATTTCGAGTCGTCCCTTGGAAATTGGGTTGGCCCAGTGCTGCAGAGTTGCAGTGGTAGAAATTTTGAACCCTCAACATGTTATCAGTGGTTCTGTTTGTCACGACGAGGAGGATTAAGAGTCATCATGTTGGGATCATACTGGTATTCTGAGTGGCTGATATGAAGCAGGAGGAAGCTGGATATTGCCTTCCAGTTCCTGAGATACACAAAAGTCCAGAACTCAGATGGAGATCTACAGTATATGAACAGTTTTCTGATTCAAATAGTGTTTATGTTGATCCCCCAGCTCATCTAAAGCTGGTAGGGTATGATCTGTGCCAAAACAATTTAGGGCTATTTAAAGGCAAAAAAGAAGAGGGCAAACAGTTTTTCTTATTTGGTTAACAAGTGCTCAGTAAACACTAGACTAGACTAGAGGCCAAGTGCTTCTGATTTAGGTGTTCTGGAAGAAACATGACTGGACCTCCGATCGCAGATTTTGGTTTCTGTAAAGCACCCCACTAAAGAACCAGGTCTGTTTTACGTGAGGAACCGGACCTGAGTGTAACCCTTGGTGCCATTCAACACAACGTTCCCCTAGGAGTGAATAGCTGATGCAAACTGACTCAATTAGAAAATATGAAATTATGCATGATTCCTCAGAGAGGATCCATCGTGAATAAGGTTCTAATAAAAAACACAGCAGGTGACAGAAGTGTTGCACTTTGGGTAATTCAGGCAGCAGACTACCTACCTCGATTGGCTTTGATCCATTACGTTTGATGGACTTTCAGCTCTCCAGCTGAACAGGACATGTGAGCATATCCACTCACTCTCACAGTGGTTACGCGGCATCCGCCTGTGGTCGTTCATTCAGCCTGTGGTCGTTCATTCTACCTCCATTCACTCTCTGATAATACTGTCATCTAAAGATCTCCTAATATCTATGTATTGCCCTCTGCTGTCTTCTTTGAACATCACCTTCAAAGTTGATATGATGGACTTCCAGACAGGAGAACTGTTCTCAGGGTTGTTTGGGTGCGACTGAGGCTCCCGTTGCTGTTTGTTTCTCCTCACTCGTTAGAAGCTCTGAGGAGCTGTGATGAAGGAGATAAGGGAGGACAAACATGACGGAAATTAGAAAAATCTTTGATTAGTTCAGCTGAAATGAGGAGTTTGACCTCATTTGAAAGTAATCTGTGTGACTGAGGCCAACAAGTCATCAGCCACGCATGCAGGTGGGGTGTTTATGAAGTGGATGGGAGGCTCTCTGGCATTCTTTTTATTGAAATGATGTGCTAATGTGCAGACATGTCCTGAATGTTAGATTTTCAGACTGAGCTGTAGGGGCAAGACCGGTGGCTCACCGCTGGGTCCCATTCATCATTTCTAACGAGGCTGAGTGCTGGCAGGCTGAAATATCTCCTAAGCTCCCACACGTTTGGCCCTCTCACACCCCCCAACCTGTCCGGAGGGTGATACATCACATAAGAGCAAGGCCTCATGGGAAAACTGTTTTCAGAAAGCTTATTTACTGACAGCGAAAAGCTTTCATGAGCTCATATCAGAGGCTCGAGATGAATCCTAAGATTCAGTGATGAAAGTCAGAGTTTTCCGTATATATATTTTTTAAAAATGTATTCGATTCAGTTTATTTATATAGCACCAATTCACAACAGATGTACTCTCAAGGAACTTTACAGAGACAATTCAACCAGATTGGTTAAAAGTTTTCTATCTAAGGAAAACCAGCTGATTGCAACAACTCATTGACTCAAACAGGAAGAAACCTCCAGCAGAATCAGGCTCAGTGTGAGCAACCATCTGCTGAGGCCGACTGGGATTCAAGTAGAAGGAGGCCGAGATACAAAACTGTAAACCAGCTCCACAGGCGGCCCCATCCAGGAAACGCAGCCAGGCAGAAGAGCTCCGAACCAGCTCCCATGTCAGAGGATGAAGAAGAGCACATCCAGTTAGTCACAGTCAGAGAAACAGGACTACACTGAAAAACAGGCCAGATTCCAACATCTCTACACAAAAGTTTTGCTGTCAGCAGCACAGCTGATATTTCTCTCCAAGATGGAGTTACAGCCAAACAGGAACAGACCAGATGAAGCTACTATGATGAGAAAAAGTAGAGAGATCATAACGTTAGAGATAGAAGTAACAAACACTGCAGAATGGGAGAATATAGATAGAATGAAGCGAAATGATCAAAAGGGGTCCTCCACCAGTCTAAGCCTATAGCAGCATACCTATAGAGATAGCTCAGGATAACCTGAGACACTCTTACTATAAGCTTTATCAAAAAGGAAAGTTTTAAGCACTGCCTTAAAAGTAGACATGCAGGATGTAAGCCTCACTGGCTCAATTTGGTAGTGGATTATTAGATTATATCATGATCCAACATCCTGAGAGGCTCTTTTAGCTGCCTCTAAAACTTCATTAAGCTGCCTGTAGAACCATTCTTAGAAGCCTATAGAAACTCCTCTAACAGACTGTAGAACCTCTTTTAGGTGGCTGCAGAAACTCTATTAGCTAGCTGTAAAACTTATTTTAGCAGCCTGTAGAACCTCTTTCAATTGTGTATGGAACCTCTTCTAACAGACTATAGAACCTCTATAAACAGCAGGTAGAACCTCCTCCAGCAACTTGTGTGACCTCTTCATTCGGCCTTTGGAACATCGTCAAGTTGCTCTTTTTGAATTAGTGTTCTGACTCCTAAAACATGATTTTGACAGAAATTGTTTTTTATAATAAACTTGTTGAGGATTTACTATAGAATCTGCACAGGTTTCATTTATTTCAGCAGGAAAGAGTCTTAGAAACCAGTTTAATACAGTAGAAGTTTATATTTATTCTGAGCTGGTATGCAGACGGTTAAACATTCATTTTATCTAACAGAGTAAAAAAAATGTGTAGAACAAACTCTGAGTTCCTTCCAGCTCTGCTGTGCTTTGTTCTTCTGTTGAAAATATGGCTGGAAAAAAAGAAACTCAAATATTTTTTCTGGGTAAAAAAGGAAGATATATTCACCGATCAAAGTGATTTTACATCTGCAGCAGGTTTTAAACCTGCAGAATGACTGTTGGTAACTGAAGTTTGGATGATTTATGCGAAGCTTCTTGGAAGTTATGAAGTTCTGATGTGCTGTGCATAAAGCTGCAGACTCACAGCATCAATAAAGATAAAACAGGCTTGAATTAATCTGGAGTCTCTCTTTAATCTCAAATAAAAACAACTCAAGACTCTTTATTTTTGGCTCCTGCCGTCAAAACTTTCATCAGATCCTCTCTATCAGCCTGGAGACCTTCTGCTGTGTCATAACAAGCTTCTAGGGTGAACTGTGAAATATTAGTGGTGACATGCCAAAAAGGAAGAAGAGATGATCCCATCAGGGAGGATTGGAGGCTGAGAGGAGCTGTATTCAGACATGCATGCTGAAAGAATCTCCTCCAACCTTCACTCCCACATCCCACCTCTCAGCTGGAGAAATCTTTCTCTTTTTCTGATTCCAAGCAGTCTCCTCTGTTATAGTTTCAGCTTTTCCAAATATTTTCATGTTTCCTCCAGTAGAAATACCTTTTGATTAGTTTGTATTAAAGACTTATCCATCCATCCATCCATCTGTCTGTCCATCCATAGAAATTATGCTAACTAGATGTGTTCCCCATGACAGAAATAAGTATCATCCAGTCTGAAACCAGTAAAAACTGAGGAACCTCAGCCTAGAGAAACATTTGGTAGTTTATTGACAGTAAATGTAAATAATGGGCTGAGCAAGAGGGCGAAATTAAAATAATCAACTGTAAGCTACGTGATCATGGTGATCACAGTTCCCAGAAAAAAACACATGAAGGCTGTAGTATTTAGTCTGCATAAAACTGTAAAACAAACCCAATCCTGTGAAACCTTCTCTTTTTTTTTCTCTGCTGCAAAAACTGTATTGTAAGAAAAGTATTATTTTTTTCTTCAAATAATCATATTATCCCTTGACTTTAGCCGGTAAACTAATTTGTCAATGGTATAAATTCATTATGGTTTAAAATAAGAATAAACAATGATCTTATTTCAAGAGCAAATTATCTAATTTTCTATATTTATCTTTAGATTATGTAATTTACTTGCTAAATTTATGGGCATGTATACTTTATCGCTTTTTTGCAACAGTTTTTGCAGAGACATCTGCTCTCTTAGCACCGTCTCTCTATCAGTCAGAGGACAAAGTGTTCCTGTTATTTCTGATGGAAAACTACAGATAAAAAACACCTTATCAGCTTTATCTGTTATTTTCTGGTGATTTTCTTTCTGTTTATTCTTTTTTTAGCTTTTTTTGTGAAGAAATCTTTAAAACCATTCATGATGGTGTTTCACCAATCAAGACTAAAGAACGACATCATCTCTATTTATCATTATGAAACCAACATTTTGCAGAGACTCTCAGCTTGACAAGCACAGCTAATATACTGTAAAGATGAAGAAACTTAGATGTATCTACGTAATGTGCACATGAAGTACAGCTAGTGCAAGACCAATTTATGAAATAGGCTGCTGGTCTGACTGATTGTCAGCAGGGATGGTTGTGCTTGTGTGAAAAGTGGGAGTCTGTGGCTGCATCCCGAATGATGGGATGTTTATTTGACTGCAAGGGGGGGCATTGCTTTCATCACTCTGCGAAAGATGCTGTTTTTAGGTCTGTTTATTCTGGATTTGATGGTCATGTATTGCTTTTCTTGATGGAAGTCATACAAAGACCTGTACTTAGACTTAGGCAACTTTTATTGTCATTTTGTATACAAAACAAAATTTCGTTTAGTACAGTTTTTAGACAGCAAATGAACATTTCCATTCCATAAAAACAGTGTGGAAGAAAAAAAAAAAAGCATTGATATGGGAGTTCACAGCATTAATATATATGGTGCAAATATGCAGTATTTTTGGTTTGGTTTTATCAGTGTGATGCAGAGTTTGTGACAAGATTTAGAGTTTTTTCAGCAGTTCAGCTGTCTGGTGGCAGTGGGGAAGAAGCTGTTGCAGAATCTTCTGGACCTGCATTGAATGCTACGAAGCCTGTTCCCAGAGGGCAGCAGGGAGAGTAGTCCATGGTGGGGGTGTGAAGGGTCATTGATAATATTACAGGCTCGGTAACGCAGCGCTGGAAACCATGCACCACAGAGCCCTGCCACTCTGCAAACTTCCAAAAGCAGATTTGTTTTTCTAAAAGATATTCACGTGATAAACTAATTAGGCAGATAAAGGTTTGAGGTCTACTTTTAACGTAAAAATATCCTAAAACTACATTTTGTGAAAAATTAAAGTCCCTACCAGCCCCAGACCCTAAAGAACCAGGAGAAATAAAGGATATCGAAGCTATCCAGGTAGATTTGTATGGGGACTAGTTTAGAGCCATCCACGTGTGCTTTAGGATGTTATCCCTTCAAAGCACTTTTAATGACTAGGTACATAGCAACAGGACGGTAGTAAGAGAGGCAGATAATGGTTGGTTTCGTGAGCGCAGACACAATGGGACCAGAGCTGCCATCTCAGAACACCACATTCATTAAAGCCGCTGTCGTAGTGGTGCTCATGATAAAAGTTGTTTTCATCTTCTCTCCTGTGTGTTCAACCTTTGTGTGAATGCAAAATATCTGCAAACTAAAAGCGAGATATTATCCATGCAAACTGCTGGACTGCATGGATTTCAGCTTCATGTTCTCCCAGCAGTAAAATTTGAATAAAGATGCGGCTTTCCTGCTGCTGGCTCAAACACAGCTGCAAGGCAGGGCAGACTTTTTTTTACAGATAATCCCTCCATTACCAGGTCCTGAACATCTATGAGAAGCATGACAATTTTATGAGCAGTTCTACTGTAGGCTGGGGGCCAACAGGAGCCAAACTGGTCTGGGCCCCTGTGAAAATGATATCATAAATCAATTTCTTATTATATGCACTAAAAACCATTACTGCCAGCGTTCAGCCTTTGAGGCAATCTGATTGTTTTTACCATTATATTTCTAATTGTTTTAACAGTGATTTAAAAATGAGGGTGTTGCATTTTCAGCTTCAGGCATTTTGAGACAGAATCCAAATCTGTATCTGCTTGGTCAGGGTTTGCAACCTACAGCTCTAGAGCCCCAAGGGGCTATTTGACTTTGTGGCCCATTGAATCTATTTTGATGTTGAAATCTTTCCCTCTGAACAGTGCTGTGCATCAGAGAGAGAGACACCAGAAGGCCCAAACTGAAAAAAAAATCAGAAAAACATGCAGGTCGATGTCTGATTTCTGCATTTCATCCTTGACTCTGTACATTCTTGCCCTGTTCTCCTGAGAATAAACGGAAATATGTTGACATACATCTGTATCAAGCCAGAATATTGAATATAAAATTTCTTTAACTTCAGAAGTTAAGATTATTTCCCTTATTATTTGAAAAAAAAATCTTTCAGTTGTTAACAATAACTTTACACTTTATCTTCCATTTTCTTAAGTAATGAAGGAGTGAAGACTATATGAGAAGGTGCTGTGAGCAAAAGCCATTCCTCCATCTTCAGCTCAAATGGCTTCAAGTTTAAAGTTATTTTTTGCTATCTGTTTCTGTATGGAAACAAAAAACTGCAAGACAGACAAGAATGGTGAGATTCTGAGAATATTCCAGATGTTCCCAGCTGTGAGCTGTTATCAAAGAAGTGCAGATTTATTTGGTCACATGAGATCTACAGAAGGTTTCTGCTCCGTCAGGAAACTGCTGCCTCTTTATAATGGAAGTGTTTTTGTTTCTCAAACAGTGAGTTATTCACAGGAGTATTTAGATTTTTCTTTTTTTATCAGTTTTATATTTACCAAGATATGCTGAATCCACAAACACACAAACATCCCCCAGACCCAATGGGATATTTTCCACCTATGGTGCCACAGAGAAGAAGAAGCTGCAGCATCACAACCAAGGTTTGAACTAATGATTAGAACTGATTTTAATGTATTCTTTATTATGTATCATGCATTTTTCTACAGTCTGTCTTTGGACTGAAACCCCTAAATAAAATCTGGCACAGTTGGAAATCCCCCAGTCAGTGCAGTAGCTGCATCTCAGAATAGCTGTAGATGTTTGTTTCAGAACTCTCAGGTTCTTTAGAGTGCGTCAGCAGGAAAAACAGCATCGTGAAGAAACCCATCAGTGTCATGATGGGTCTCTGTGATTAAACCCACATGCAGAACACCACATGAAGCAGGGTAAAAGTTTAACAGTTTATTTAAGAAAGGCAAACACAGAGTAAACAAGGACTGGTTCTGGTACTGGTCCGGGACTTGGTTTCACAGAGAAATCTGCACAGAGGGATTGTTTGGTTAGATTGATAGAGTTCTGATTCTGTTTTGTACCTGATGAGGTTCAGACTGATCAGTGGAGAGAGGGAACCGGTTGGGTCCAGAGACTGTGGTTCCAGCAGAGAGCTTAGCAGCGGCAGAGCTTAGCTTGAGGCTAGCGAGATTCAGACCTTGAATTGTTCTCTTAGTTCTCTCCTGAGAACTAGTTGAGAGATTCAGACTGAGGATCTTCAGGTTTGGCTTCTTTGGGCAGGCAAGCAGGTTTCCAAACATGAGCTCCTCCAGAGCTACAGAGTTCAGTCGGGTTTTCCTATGAGCAGAGAAGACAGAGACTGGTTAGGATCAGGTTGCTCTCTAGAGCAGACAGAGATTCTTATTACAAGCTGAGGCTCAGGTTGACCAAAACTGGTCAACACTCCGGTGCTGAAGACAGGTCTGGCCGCTGCTTATGTAGTGGGTCTCCTAATCAGATGAATCAGCCTCAGGTGTGTAGGTGGCTTCATCTCAGGAGACCCAGGGCGCTCTCTGCTGGAGAAAGGCAGATCTCCAGATCCCAACAATCAGAGGTTTAAAGGATGGATAGGTTCTAGAACAGTAACCAAAACTTCCAGACAAGATTGTTGAGAAAAACACTGTCTAATCTTAGCCACCCCTACGATTCTTTTGGAGTTTAAATGTTTTGTTCTTGTTTTTTTCCATTACATCATCATAAAAAAGCTGACCTTATCTCTCTGTATTTAGACTCACAATGATCTCAGCACTACCTGTCAGTCTCCTCTGGTTTTGCTTGGTTCTGACCCACTTAGCTCATTGTCTCAGATTTCTTAACCATCCAAATTTCACATGTCTCCTAACTCCATCTCCTCTCTGCTTCGCTTACAGCTTCTCTATAAATTATTTTCATTCTAACAATGTTTTCTACCTCTGCTGCCTGACAAAAAAACAACAGCACCAGCAGGGTGGATGACACATTCTCTCTAAAACCCAGCAGCACTTTCTCCATCCAACTTTGCTGGGGTTTTTGGGTTGTTTTTTTTTAGTAAATGTGTAGAAAAAAGTAATGTGTTGTGCAGCAGAGGATGGATTAGTCTCACCTTTAACACCATAGCCAATTCCTGTAGAGATCGTAGTGCAAAATTGTGCAGAGCCGCGGGTTCATTTACAGTAGAACCACAATATTCTGATCCCAACAAATCAGTTAATAGTTTGTCTTCCTGCTCTGTGGTTTTGCTGGCTACATCATTCATAATGTTTTATGTCCCGTGTTGCGAAGAAGAAGCCAGAGAATATTCCTCATCAGAGCGACACAAAGAGAACACAATGAGCTGCAGCTCCTCAGACAACAGGGACACTTTTACAGCATCTAGGCTTCAGAAACAGCAGTTAGAGACGACAGCATGTTCATCAGCTTTCCTCATCCCAGAAACAGCTCCTCTTCATCACTTGTTGCTCACATTAAAAACAAGACACACTTTTTTCATTGAATAAATCTAATTTGATTTGGCAGCATCAAATGTTTTCTGAGCAGCATCACTATCAGTTAAATATCGTTCATATGTGTTATCATTAAAAAGGTCTGCAGTGACATTACCCTCTCAAAACCCGTTTTAAGGCATTTACAGCCAATAACTCAGATTGCATGAAAATTACACTGGTAAAATGTTTACCAATATAGACATGTTAGACATCGTTACAAAGCTTAGATTTTTCACAATTTGACCTGCAAGGTAATTTTATGGACATAGCGAGAACCAAAGCCCAATTAACACAGATATCAGCAATTCAAAATGTAAACATGACAAAGCAGCTACAAGCAAGCATGTCTTTATTACTGCTGATCAAAAAAAGACAACTTTGAGTCATGTTTGAACTGATGCAGCTTTGGCTGTGTTTTACTCACCAAATTTACATGTACATATTCAGAAACTAGAAGGTTTTCAAATAATGTAATTTGAGCCAACAGTTCCTAAGTTGTTTTCTTTTCCATTTGGGTATGAAAAATAGGCGTGAATTTCCCAAAATGAGGTGCATGATAATATTGTGCAGTATCGTTTTTATTGGATGGGGAGGCAGGAGTGTAAGTGTGGACTTGCTTTTGTAACCTTGTTGGGACAGTTTAAGGACAGTTTTGTTAAATATGATAGATTGTTGGGGCTTACAGCTACTTGCGGGGACCAGTCAACTGATTCCCATGAGGAAAAGTTCTCTTCTGGGGTTTGGTGTCAGGTTTAGATCTGTGGTATGAATTCTGTTTTTTGTTAGGGAGAGCTATATGTTTGGTAATGGATAGGGTTAGGGTAAACGTCTGGGTTTGGACATAAAAATGAATGGCAGTCAATAAAAAGTCCCCTTAAAACATGGAAACAACACAGGTGTGTGGGTTTAGGGCATTCCGTCAGATGTTTGGTTTTTTTCAACACCTTTTTTTTCACCACTAATACTCAGGCCTGAGTGCAGCGGTGTCTACAACTTTCAGAGAACTTGAGATGTTTGTCAATGGTGCCTGGACATACTCCATGAAAAGTCTTTCATCATTGTTGTTGATCAGCTCCACAGTGCTTGCATCATCCTCAAATTTGATTGTGTTTTGGAGCCTTTGGTGGCCACAAGGTTATGGTGCGTAGAAGACAGGGCCCAGAACACAGCCCTGTGGGACAACAGTAAAGAGGATGACAGTGGAAGATGTGGAGGTGTTTCAGTACCTACCCTTGTGCTCCATCTGATCATGGTGCTTTGCTGGTGTTGATGTCTTGCTGGACCTGTACTGGTTTCTGTTGGATGACTATCAGCTATGTGTCCTTTGTCAGTCTGTCCCCTTCAAAAAGGCAAAAAAAAAGATGTTGAGCTGGTTTAAGGGAGAGTTGTTGTTTGGGGTGTTGTGGCCCTGTTTATAGTCAGTACTTTTCTGGATGCCTTTTCACATGAAGCAGGGGTGGTTTACCTGAAATTGGCTTCTAGCATTGAAACCTCTGTTCAGCTCAGGTCTTGCCTCTTATTCTTAATGTCAAACCCCCTGGCCTGGAGTAATGCCCTGGTGTTGAATTAGGTTTTTTAGCTTGGAAATATTTAACCAATATCCTAGTTGTTATATTGCCTAGGAAGAAAGGGATGTATGGCAGCACAGAGGGTGTCTGAAGCTCAATGTCTGGGTCCTCGAAGAGCTCCTATATGGTGTCATTGAAATAGTCCTGCAGGGATTATGTGGCCTCATCACTCCAACACTGCATTGGTTTTCCTCCTCCTTTTATTTATTTGCTTAGACCTGCCAGTGTAAGAAACAAGGGGCCATTATATTCGCTTCTGTAATGCTGGAAATGCTGACCTGCTGCTTTGTGACTTCCTGAAACCAGCTGGTTATACTGGAGTGAAACAGTTCTTGCTGTTAAGCTTATTGCCTGGTGTTGGGTTTTACACTTTGATGGGTTAACGGTCAGCCTGATGCTCATCTCGAACAATAAATGCATCTTAGTCAACTACAAAAACCCAACTTTCCAGAAACATATAATAAAGCTGTTTTCTTCAGGGTTTATCTATCACTACATAAATCAAGTGTTAACCTTGAAAGTCTTCTCCATTTCCCACCCCTGTTTTTTTCAATCTATTTGATCAAATAATCTGTGGTCCTTTAAAAGCTTGAGTCTGGAACCTGAATTATGACCCATGAAACTCTAAAAGCAAGACAAGGTGTTTCAAAATGACGGTAAAAATCATCACCTTCAGCCATTCTCTTTGAGGGATGAGCAGCACATACAGACTAGAAGAAATCAGTCCATCAATCCTTGATGATTGAATTTAATTGAAAAATGATTTCGAATCAGATTATCAGCAGAAGCTCAGAGATTCACTTTGGGCTCATCCTTGAAATTTAGTTTAAGGAATTGGATTGGATTAAAGGGAGACGGAGCTCCATCATGAATCGGAACATTTTCCCTGAAAGCGTATGCAGCTCTGGTTCTTTAAATATGTAGAAACATGCAGAAACATCATAAATATTTCAGTATGTTTGATCAGATGAGTTCTAAAAGGTTTGCTTAGACAGAGCTGAGGAATGAGAAACAGGGATAACCACTTTTATCATCATCATCATCATCATCATCATTAGGAGTCTTTCAGCCCAAGGTTGCTGCAGGAAATC
Source organism: Cyprinodon variegatus (assembly GCF_000732505.1). NCBI lineage: Eukaryota > Metazoa > Chordata > Actinopteri > Cyprinodontiformes > Cyprinodontidae > Cyprinodon > Cyprinodon variegatus. The sequence continues at coordinate 30,673 of NW_015151001.1, read as the reverse complement.
AAAGCTGCTGTAAAGGGCAGCAGCTCTGGTCAGGCTTAGATCACAAAGTCTACTTTGAGTTTTAGTCAGAGCTATACAAGCTGTCTATATGTTCGCCACTGAAAACAAAGGGAGATGCTGGAGGCTACTGTAGTTCGATCTGCATCTGATCTTTCCATCTTTTCCACTGAAAAGCTAAAACATTCAGAATAGCTTCAGTTGAACTGATAAAAAACAAAGATCCTGAGGGAGACACTGGAAGGCGTTTGCAGATATCTTCCTTCCTTCAGATTCTCATGAAACTGTTCGAAAATATAACAATCTAGAGACTTTATGTTTGCTGTCTTTAAGGTCAGAGTTTTCTCCATGATTTCCATGCATTTTCCACCCAGACGGCATAAAAACACCCACAAAAGGCCGTGCTGAGGATACGGAGGATGCAGCTGCTGGGCTGGATCCCAGAAGAGCATGATGTCCAAATGTGAAGCAGAAGCAAAGAGAAGATTTGTGATTAAGTGAGAGTCTTCATCAACATCATTAGAAATCAAGCTTTGTGGTTTTGGTCATTAATATTTCATGTGTGGAGTTTTCTCTCTGGCTTTAATAGGAGATGGATTTTTATTTTATTTTTTTTCTCAGTTGGACTCATAAAAGTCTCATCTCCGTTCAGAATTTTTTTTCCTTAAACACATCCCTGAGCTCTACAGTAGTTATGTCGAGCTATTTCTGATCCAGTTCTGCTGTTCTTCTAACACCACCTCTAGTTATCTGAGACACAGAGAGTTCTTTACTGAGGAACCTTAAAAAAGCTCTGTGAGTTGGAACAGATCTGTTTTGGATAAAGCCAAACATTTTTTCTGACCTCTGAAACTGGGAACCATCTTGACTGCTGCTGTTCTCTGTGTCTGCATCCTAAATGTGGATGAAACCGCTGCAAGTAATGTAGGAGGATCTATGAAATAAGAACAGGACCACAGTGGGACCAGAGTCCTCATGTCCTCTTAGATGGATGATGGAAAAGATGGCATGTGTAACCACATCTATATAAATAGATAGTAACAGTGCATTGGCCCCAGCACCCGATCCTGCAGGGGTCATTCGGAATATAGATTTAATTTAATTAAAGAGGTCTGAGAGAGACATGTTCCACCAAAACCAAATGGTCACCTTAACTCTGCACCTTTTCAGCTAATAGTTTTAATTCAACCTCTGAGATCAAACAAATCACATTAGACTAATTCACTGGAAGTAAAGAAAGCCAAAGGGCCGACGCAAAGAGCCCTTAAGCACCACTCTTTGGCTCTGCTGGCAATATGAAGAGAGGTTTTATATAAAATCTATTTTACACAATAACAAAATGTCATTCTCATCAAAACAGACTTAGATAAACATCTGACTGTTCTCTGATTTCTGGGTTAAACCTAAGCAGCCAGGCTAAAAGGATTAATTACTTAAAGAATTCAATAAAATGTATCGCATGACATTAAAATATTAGTTAAATAACTAAATGTTTATAAGTAAATTCAGCAGTTAAGTTATTTATGCATTTTCAGGGGCAGGTGTGGCTGAGATGTAGCTTTGTACAATTTAATTTACATTGTTCCAGAGAAAAAAAAATAGACATGAGAGTAAATTTCTGAAATTGGGAGTTATGACTTAAAAACAAAAACATATCTTTATAAATATCATACAATGACATTTAAAAAAAATGGATTTCTGTTGTTCGAACAAGATCTTTTTAATGATACAATTATGGAGAATGAACATATTATCTGTTATTGTTTGACAATATTTGTTTTTAGATTAAAGCAAAAATATCATTCAATTGTTAAAATTCAGATTTTACAATATAAATAAATGATAAAATATATTTTTTTTAAAGTAGAGGATCATGATGATGCTGATGATGATGTGATTTAGAACTTTGGATACTTTCACACATCTAAAGTCTGAATGTTTTAAACCAAAACCTACAGTAGATGGACGATTTACAGAATCAGAACCTCCGAATCTGTGTTAAAGGAGCAGCTGTTCTCTGGCTGCCTGTACCAGGGGCCTCCCCATGTGTTGGGCCCCTGAGTCCATGCCTAGTAGGTCTGATTAGTGATTGCTGCCAGAATTCAACAGAGCACAGTTGCTCCTTCAGTTTCTGGGGTTGAGCCCCTGTATCTAAAAACCAGGCAGCAGTAAGTTCAGTCTGAGGTCTGAAAGTGGTTATTTTAACGCCGTCATTGATCAGCTGCAGTTTGTGCTCAGCACTTTAAACCTCTTGGCTCCAGAGAGCCGCTCCGCCTGAAGAGCTCTTCATCATTTAGGTTCAGAGAATGATTGCAGCGCTGCCCCCGACTGTACAACTGTTACACTGATGGTCTGAAACCGCGGCAGTTGGTGTGAGCGGTTGGCTGAAATATGGTGATTAATGGATTAAATGGACCAGCCGTAACCATGGAAACACTGCTGACACTAACTCAGGCTGGCTGATGGTCCTTCTACTTTTTTTTATTTTGAATGTTTATATCAGGAGTCTGAAACTTTATCCCCTAAGGGTTGTTTTTGTGTTTCAATAAGGTTATTAGCAGATCTCTGTAGAACCCGTCTGCATGTTGCGACGCAAATACAGCCAATTCATTCAGGTGTTGGAACAGGAGATTTTTAAAAAAACAGCTCTATAGGACTCGAAGTTGGAAAACTCTGGTTTAGCTAAAAAAAATCTCAGAGTATCTGAGGTGCATCACCTTTATCTGCTGTGGGATCCATCTCCATGGTAACCAGATACGCAGATATCACACAACATAATGTTTTGATTGTTGCTTTCTATCTTTTTACAGTAGGTTAGGTGGAGGAACAGGGGGACAAATCCAGTGGAGGTCGGTTTCATCCATAGGGAATATTCCAGGATGTCTTGATGTTCAATCGAGGTTTCTGGTGACAGGAAGGTGTAAAATTACTGAAACCAGAATAATTCAAAGAGCCTGATACCAGATCTAGTCCTGGTCCAGATTAGAGAACCAGAACTAAAGAAAGGGAAAAGGCAAGGTTTCTCACAACTTAATCTAACAGAGCAAAGACCCGAGGAACGTCTCCACTTAAACCAAACTGCTGAGGCAGACTTTTCTAAACGTCCGTCATTTGGAATCCTGCAGCCTGAGTCCTGATCCGGCTCTCTGCTCTTGTCCTACATCGTGAAGGTAATGTGGTCCTGATGCTGGAAATTGCTGCGTGCTGTGGATGCTGTAAATATGAGATGTGACGGGGGGGCAGCGTGGAGCTGGCCGCTGCAGTGCCTGATGTTTAATTCATTTGTTGACAGAGCGCAGATCTGCTCAGCCTCGCCTCATATTTGATGCAGAGCGCTGGAGCTGAATATCAGATGAGGAGTGCGAGATGGTGCACAGGTCTGCATGGACAAGTTGACAGCAGTTTGTTGTTGGAGCTGGAGTCAGATGTGAAGGAAATGAGACGTAAATACCGACATGTAACCCATGATCGCAGCTCGCTCCCTCTGGTTCTGTTTTATTTTTCCACAAGTTCAACTTAACCATTAACAGCTGGAATGAACGACATGATGACCTCTTATATTCAGGGCCAGCCATGGTTATGTTTACCAGCTTCCCATTATGGGTTGCCATGACAACCCACAGCTGTTTCTCTGCACTCCATGCTGGTTCCCACATGATCCCAGTGCTTTTATCATCCCAGTCGTAGAGTCAGAAGTGATGTTGGTCAGAACTGATGAACCTCAGATGATGCCTGCTTCCTGCGTGGTTCAAAGGAGGTTTTATCTGCCGTTCTTATCTATTCCCTTGTTTAAAAGGAAAAGTCCGGTCATACTCAGAATTCAACCTTCTGAAAGTACTTTAAATAGGAAATTATTACATAGTGTTCAATAAATGATAAGAGTTTTTAATTAAGAGTGATTTTCATTTGAATTTGTTTTACTGGAGACATACATGTTTTACAGAACCTACCGGTTTGTGACGTCACGGTGCGGTATCGGCTGTTGATCAAGTCCCAGTGCTGTATCTGGTGTTTTTCACAACGCACTATTATCCAAGTCATCTTGAAAACATTCTTCTTGGAAATGTTGGCTACATATTTCGTGTTTTTTCCCTGTCAAGAAGTTCGATGGCAAATCCTCCCACCGCAATGTTGGCAATCCGACGACGAACCTGTTCGTGTAGGATTGTGAATGGGAACGGTGAAATAACTAACTTTTTGTTCACTTTTACCCGATGTATTACAACATCCAACTGCCATGCACGTGGGCATTGTCAGTTCAACTATAGCTCTCGCGTATTTCAATGGTGAAGGCCTCTCGAAATCTTAAATAATTGTTCTTGATTGCAGATGTGTCGCTTGTAAAGCGGGGAGAATGGCGCTAGGCTTACCGCAACATGACATGACTGCTGGAAGATGTCAGGAGTGAGGTGTTACTATATTTTTGCAAAAATAGCTGGTCCCGGACTCAGTGATCGTGGTGAAAATTATTGTTTTTATTTTTGTTACAGATTAATGCTAAAATGTTTAAATCACCGCAAACTTATTAATTTTAGGTATAAATGATGATCCACTGATTATTCCTTGCTGACCGGACTTTTCCTTTAAATATTTGCCGATTGACGCACATATCTGTGAATGTTTGCTCAGCTGCTAGTTGGAGCTCCTATTCTCTGACTGATGAGGGGTATCCAGAGTTCATTCTCCAGAAATGCCACAGTAGCTCATTAGTACAGGTGGTCTATCAATAATAATGAATCAGACTTACCAGTTCCTTGAATTTGATGATAAAATGTTCTACCTTTTCAGTAAATAACACAGAGCAACATCCAGAAAATGCTTTGTTCCCTACTAGCAAAAAAAAAAAAAAAAGAGAGAATTAAAGTCTTTTCCTTAGTTTAGATCTGCGGCTGGTGGAGGTGAATCTACAGGAAAAAAAAGATCCACACAAAGCTTGAAGCATTTCAGCATATGTCAGCTTGATATTTTTCTACGAAAATTCCACATTGATGATTGTGTGGACTAATCACTGCAACCGTAGGGCTGTGACTCACAGAGGGGAATTTCTGGCATTAGTTGTTCCAGTTAGCCAGTGGAGTAAAACATCATCACTTTAAAAGTTTCTTATATTGCTTTGATTGGGTTCAATAATGAAGCAGAAAACAGGACCCAGGTAGAGGAAGCTATGGATAGATCATCTGCATATTATTGAGAAGAGAAGGTCTGGGCATGTATTTCCTTTCGTTCTTTCTTTTGATGGGTTCTGTGATGGTTAGAGGTGCAAATGAAGTTTGTTCCTGTAAATTCCCCTCATAGGGATGGAGTGCAAATGTTTTTTTGACCATCCCACTATTTATTTTGTGCCTCACAAAATAAATTTGATTACTTGATTAATTTGATTTAATTTGATTACTTAGAGTTAAGTTGGGTTAAGCAGTAAAACCCTCTGTCGTTCATATAGATTACAAACTTTCTATTAAGACATTTATGTTTGATTGTTTGGTAGAACCAGCCTTTGTATCTTGAAGGATTTTTGTAAAGCTTTCTGTTGTATAAAATGACGCCTTTGTTGTTGTTTCATTTCAAAGAGTTGCAGCAGCTCTTTAACTGCTTGCCAACTTCTAAAAGCACTGCCTTTAGCCACAGAGACATTCACCAAGCAGGAACTGGTTTGGGAAGTTTCCAAGCTCATGGTGTCCCTTTCCCTTCAACGGATCTGATCATCTCAACTCCCATATTCGTCCTCCCCTTTAACCTTAAACAGGGCTTGTCTTCTTAAATCAACCAACTCACTGCAGTAGCTTGGCTGAGTGACATTTCTTGGAAGGTGCAGCATCTCAGAGTAAAGAAGACTGCAGAGACAGGCAGACGTAGGAGTTTCATGAAATGTCAAAGAGCAGAGGCAGAGCAGGGTTCTTCTGCTACGTTTCTTCTTTTTACCTCTTTGGTGACTTTTAATGCACCTTTTGAAAAAACTAAACCTAAACCTTTCTTGAATTTTGCTGCACGGTTATAGCTTATTGCTTGACTTTCTCCCACCGGAGTTCAACAATATGTTTTATAAATGGTGTTTTTATCTCCTCAGGTGGAATCTGCATTGCTCAGTCACTGAAGATCCCTCACGACCGCAAACCTTCAGACTTCGATAAAATCATCCGTCAGCTGCTGGATACCCGCTACGCCAGAGCTGTGGTCCTGTTCGCCTCTGATGAAGACATCAGGTAGTTGGACCATGTGATTTCACGTCACAATAAATGCTACTTATTGATCAGACAAAAATCAATACTATTTTTAATCATCCCTTTGTGCTATTCCCCAGTTCATTTATTTCGCCTTTTATTGCTTTGTTTGTATGAGAAATATATAAGTACGCTGGATATGATTTATTTCTCTGTTTTTTACTCAGCAACATTGAGTTAAAAAAAAAATAAATAGATAAATGTTTGAAGAAACTTAAACATGCCACTGGCCTTCCAGGCTTCTGTAGAAACTTAGTTATGAGTTAGAGGAGTTCCTTAGGTTGTAATCAAACTGGGGGGTTTTTTTTGGCTGCAGGGGAATTCTGAACGCCACGAAGCGAGCGGATCAGGTGGGTCACTTCCTGTGGATAGGCTCTGACAGCTGGGGGGCCAAGAACAGTCCCATCCACCAGCTGGAGGAGGCTGCTGTCGGAGCCATCACCATCCTGCCCAAGAGGGCCACCATCAATGGTGAGTTTATTCCCATTATTCATCTGTCCATGCATTCATCTATCAAACTATCCGTCCATACATCCATCCATCCATCCATCCATCCATCCATCCATCCATCCATCCATCCATCCATCCATCCATCCATCCATCCATCCATCCATCCATCCATCCNATCCATCCATCCATCCATCCATCCATCCATCCATCCATCCATCCATCCATCCATCCATCCATCCATCCATCCATCCATCCATCCATCCATCCATTTATCCATCAATCATCCATCCATCCATCCATCCATCCATCCATCCATTTATCCATTTATCCATCATCATCATAGGGCGACAGTGGTGTCTGATGTAGGAGTTTGCCCTGCAATCGGATGGTTGTCGGTTCAAGATCCAGTTTTAAGTGTCGTTGTGTCCTTGGGCAAGGTACTCCATCTATATTGGCTACTGATAGCTGTTAGAGGGCCCGATGGCGCCAGTGTGCGGTAGCCTCGCTTCTGTCAGTTCGCCCCAGGCCAGCTGTGGCTACAATGTAGTTTGCCACCATCAGTATGTGAGTATGTGGGTGAAAACCTAAATATAGTGTAAAGCATTTTGGTCAAGTACAGGCCATTTAGCATCATCCATCCATCCATCATCATCCGTCCATTAATCCATCTATCGATTCAATTCAGTTTTTTTATATAGCACCAAACAGGTCATCTCAAGGCACTTTACTGTTCACCAGATCATACAGCCAAATTGATTCAAAGTTTTCTATCTAAGGAAAACCAGTTGATTGCACGACTCATTGACTCCAATGCAATCCCTCAGACTGAGTATGCTTGTAGTGACAGTGGAGAGGAAAAACTATCGATCCATACATTCACCCCTCTCTTGATCTCATGTATGTTAAAATTTTGGTTTTGTTCTCTAAAATTGTTTTTCGGAAAAATTTACTAAATACTGTGTTCCCAGAACAGACCCTGTGGAGCAACAGACAGCAGGGCTTTTTCAACCTTAGGTATGCAGATCAGCCCTGTGTCAGTAGTTTGGAAACCTGAGGATTAGACTCTGAATGACACAGAGAATTTTCTCCGCTGAGTCGATTCAGACATTTTTTTTCTCTCTATTGAATATCAAATTAATTGGAGGTCATGAGCCGGTTAATCGGCTCCTTTCTCATTTCTCCTGTCGTGTTCTTTCTGACACGCTCTTATCTCTGCTTCTCCGCCAACGTTCCCTGCCTCCTGAATAAGCACAACTGCTGAGAAACCCAATCAGCAGTGGGAACATCCACTCCGGATTTGCTGGGAAACTAAAAGGCACACGACTCTTTTGATGCTGATTATGGGTCATGATTATTCCGCCTCTGTCAGCACTGCTGCGTCTGCAGGAAGCACACATGGACGGGTTTTTTTATTGAACTACCGACACAAAAGTTTGATTTTTAATGTTGACATTTCCACTGAGGATGAGGAATTAATTTAGGTCAGTGTTTAAATATTTTTTTTGACAGGCTCCACCGCAGCTCTTATTTAGACCAAGCTCTGTTTTAACCTTTAACTCAATCAGCACATATTGAACGAGGTGACATTTCACAGCGCTACAGATGAGCAGACAGACGAACAAAGAAGAAATGTGCTGCAGGTCGGCTATATGTGTGGGTTGGCTCTAACTCAGTAGGAGGCAGGAAGTTTTTGGAGGAAGCTGGAGCTTCTCCAGGGCATCACAGAGAAACTCAACACTTCTAACCTTTTTACAGATACAATGAGGAAAATGTGAAGCAAAGACCAAAAGACAAACTATTCTATGACTTTTTAACCTTTAAAAGGAAGTAATCTCCTGAAGCATCCTGGCATGTCTTCTGTATCCATGCAGCTTTACCTTCAGCAGCAGAGTCTCTATATAGAGTGGCTTCTAACACCAAGCAGAGAGTTGCTGCACAGTTGTGTTCACGAGTTTAAAGGAAGCGTGTGAGTTTCTGAAAAATGCTAAGAAACAGCTTGAATATTAAAAGATCTGCAGGAGATGAGAGGATTCTCTGCTGTAGCTGCATCTCTCATCACATGCAACACTTTTTAAACCAAAGGTTCTACAAAAACCTTCATCGCCTCAGTGTTTACAGATGAGGATTTTGGGTAAAATTAAACTCCCCCCTCCTTTTTTGTGTTGCTTGTTGTTGAGAGCATATGCTGCTGCTGCATTTCAGAGGGTATCTTTGCTCTCGGTATCCCGCGGCTCCTCCAGCCAGAGAGACACCAGACTGGCTCCCATTCGGTGAGAAGAGGGTGTAAAGACGAAGTGGAAGGTGAGAACTGTAGAGGTCAACAAGCAGGTTGCCCTCCTGAAAGACCCCGGCTAACAGCGTCATCCAGCTCACATCTCAGCAGGCTGCTGTTGCTGTGGTGCAGACATGAAAAGGTGACATGCAGGTCGGCGGATGGTTGATCTGCTGCTTTGTTTGTATTCTATAGCTAAAGCTGTCTTTGTCCTTCAGTAAATCCTGTAACAAACAGCAGAGGCAGCTAAATTGTGTTATGAAGGGAAGAACAGTTTTATAGCTGCTGAGTTTATTCAGCCTCATTCATAGAGTGAAAACAGGAACTTTCTCCCACTAAAACAATATCATCCATTCAATATTAAAATGATGTTAGAGCATCAGAAAGAGGCTCCACTCAGCTAAGATAATTTTGATTAGGAAATAAATTGGCTTTGAGGACTAAAGGGAGAAATCTGGAGCTCTAAAGGTTTGAGATGTTTAGTGATGCTTTAGAAATGAATCCATTCAAAGAAGATTCTCCATAGTTTGTAGAGCTGCCTGATCACAAGAACTGCCTCAGCTGACTCATTTCAATGGGGAGGATCAGCAACTCTGCTCTGAGCCTGAAAGTCAGAAGACCTCTGCTTAACTCCAAGGCCCTGTCTGGCCACCAGCATGTCCTAATATGCTGCTTTATGTTGATGCTCTGTTAGTAAATGTACATGGTAGGCCTCCATCTATGTTCAGTGTTGGGGACGTTACTTTGAAAAAGTAATCAGTTATACCGTAAAAGTTTAAAAAAACAATCCACTGGACTTGGTTTTCAAGATTTGAAGACGTTTCGCTACCTCTCCAGGAAGCTTTCTCAATTCAAATGTCTGTCTAATTAGTTATACGTAGTTACTAGTTACTTCTCCCAAAAAGTAACTGAGTTACCAACTGAGTTACACCACAATAAAAGTAACTAGTTACTAGTAAAAGTAACTATTGCGTTACTTTTGCATTTCTCGCCCCCGTAACCTTCATCACCCGGCCCCCACCTTCTCGCCGTGTGTTTCCAAAGCCAGCTGAATGGAGTGGACGACAAAGACAAGAACCTGCAGAGAGTTTTGCATTTATTGCAACTCAACGTAAATGACATCAGGGGGGAACGGTATCTGATTGGCTTCTAAACCCCGTCACATAGCGTTCCCCTCTTGTTAACATTGGGGAACGGTATCTGATGCGGTGTAAATATCATCAGGCTCCATTACCTCTAGTCATTGGGTGTGCAGTTTTTTAACAGGATGCTCAGATCTGACGAGTGTATGAAATTAATAACTGGGGATGTCTAATTCTGACATCCTGTGTTTTTGGGTTGTAATAGATACTGCAACATCTATCTATCAATCTATCTATCTATCCATCCCGATTTCTCCCTTTCTCCATATAGGCTAACATTTGATCGTTCACGCTCTCCGTTCGACTGTGGCGCGAGCACAGGGCGACTGTTGCGCGCCTTTAGCGAGCATGCGCGTTTCCTGTCGCTTGCGCGGTGACTCGTGCCGCCTGCGCTGTGTGTAGATGCAGGGGAAACCGTATCTGATGGGGAAACGCAGCTCGACGTAACACCGGTATTTCCATGTGGAAAACGCTGTTTTGCTGCTGGAGTCCTCCTCACTCTTCATCTCTCTGTGTGTGCTGTACGTTAACACCCACCAGCGGAAACACCCACCTTCCCAACTGACAGACGGAATCTCACTATACATCAGCCAATCTCATCCTCCCCTCTCTCATGACAAGGCGCGCACGAGTCCTATCATGAAAAAAAGGCTACTTGTGCGACCTGAGTAACGCGCTGTAACGGGTAGTCGGCAATGGTAACTGCTTTATAGTTACAGTCAAAGTAATTATTACTTGTTACTAAAAAAGGTAATGGTTTAATAAAGCCGTTACTTTCAACGCCGTTACTCCCATCACTGTCTATCATGCCCTCTAATCTTAAAGATGCCTGTGTGAGTGCTGCTAGACAGACAGCTGTTATCATCTTTCTATGAGGGCAGCTTCCCTAAAGAAAATAGACCAGTTTAGTAACAACCATCGCAGACCTGGGATCAGATAGACCATCAAACAGTGGCAGCAGGGACCCCGATCAGATGGATCAGCTCTTCCGATCTTCCAGGGGGAAAGGAGCATCCAGCCTGTCAGCAGCCAGTCATGCAGCAAGGTTCTGCTGTGGTAGGAGGTTGGATCATCTTTTCTACCCTGATGGTAACATTGGTAGATGTTACCATAGACTTGGTAGAAGTCTGGTAGATATTAAGAAGACCTTCCTTTGCCTTCAGGACCTGATTTTGAAGAAGCACATCCCAAAGGCCAGGCTGAGTAGGACCAGGGTAAAGCTACTGGATTGGTCTGTCTACAGTCCTTTACAGGCCAGGTTCTGTTGGACACCTCAGGATGTTTTTGCTGGAACAATGGAACATAATAACAGTCAGAACTCAATATTTTTGGATCTCTATAGCAGGAATCAACTGCTTGAAGATGGAATCATTTATTCAGAAAAGCTCTGCAAACTCCAGGTGTGAACAACATGATCTGCAACTTTCAGTCCAGCACAGTGATTCATCTCCTTCCTCTGATGATTTTTGCTCGGTTCAGTCAGACCAAAAGTAGCAGCAGCTCTGAAAGTTGATCTGGGGAAAGATTCCTGTCCACACCTTCGTCTCCTCCCCGTCCCCATCTCTTTTTCCATCCTCTGTGTTTGAGACACTGAGCTGCCAGGTTCACAGCCCCTATGTGCACGCAGCAGATAGCAGCCCGCCATTTTTTTATGTATTTGTCTTAAAACACGAATAAAAGCTTCCAGGTTGGAAATGCTCCTGCTGACAGAAAGCAGAGCTAATCGTTCCTGGTTTCTCTGTTTTAGAAGATGCAGTGTGACTCACTCACTCACTAGGCTTTTCTGACTTTATTTATCAGAGCTTACCTCATGATGCAGGCATGCAGGTGTCTGTTTGCTGGATGATAGCGCTGCGGTTTATTCTGGGCTACCTTCTATAAACACAAAGAACACAGATACTCCCAGCTGGAGCTGCTTGGTGTTCACTCAACTAAGTTTGGATGGATCTAAAGAATATCCATTTCTGTTCGTTCTAAACTGCAGTCAGCATCTCTTCCTGATGTGTGAGCACCTCCTGCAGAGAGAATTCAGAGGATTAAAGGTTGGATCCTTTTTATCTGCACGCTGAAACATCTTTAAAGCTCACAGAGAAGCTACCTGCCAGGTTTGTCACAAACGCAGGTTTATCAGGGACCAGAACCAACCACTCATCTGAATAATCTGTATAATAAAGAAAAAGGACAAACTAAATATTATTGTTCTTACAAAGATCGACACTGAAACCCACCAGAAAAAGCTTAAAGGAATCTGATGGAACGTCCTGTTTTAAAGTCATAGGGAAACAGCGTTCCAACCATTGAATTTCCGAATTTACACTAGTGAATAAAGTGAATGTGATTGGTTGTTTATCAAGGGGGCGGGATTGTTGTGGCAGAAGGTTTGCAACCAAATCTGATTGTAGCCGGTTTCTTCGAAGCATCTTACTAACCAGTTAGCAACTTAGTGCTAGTAGGTTCCCAATGGGAAATTCCTCATCCATCATACATTTTTTATTTAGAGGAAAAATGGGGACGAAGATGTTGTGGAAGAGGACGCCAGGGCAGCAGAAGCTTGGTTTGGTGTAAAAGGCTTACAGCCGTACATGTTTGAGCCCTTGCCTCGCAACGCTGCCAGTTCTGTTAGCTCTACGCCTGCTGAAGACACAGACGTCCATCCCCGTGAACACTGGGACGGAACTCAATGGGAAAGGAAATAATGATTATTATTTCTTATTTAAACCGCTGCATTTATTAGCTGCGACATATGAATCGAGATGCTATGACCGAAAAACTGTGATTGACAGATGACCATTGATATATGATTGGCCGAATTTAGGTGTTCAGGCTGACGTATAATAACTGGCCTGCATAAAATGATGAAAAAAGCAGATTTTTTTTTTTAAATAGAAATTTTCTACATTTTGGGAAAATATGGTCTGATAAAGAGTACATTTATATACATGTTTGAGCCAGAATGCTTTGTCATTTAAATATGATTTCCCTACGAATTTAAGCTTAAAAAAGCAAACAGACACATCTGAGGTACACAGATGTACAGATATTAAAAGTTGTTTTTTGTTTTTGTTTTTAAAAAAATCAAAAATCAAAACAAACCCTAATGGTGTTGCTTTGTGTATGTCCAGCGGACATTTTCAAGGTCATTGAGGGTCTGAAATCTCTAATAGAAAATCATCACCAGTTCAGATTAAACATCCTGAACTGCTGCAGAAAAGTCCCCTTCAGTGGCAGCCGCATGTGAACTAATTCACTTTAAAGATCCAGGAATCTCACGTTGCATGGAATACAAACTTAAAGCATTGGTATACCAAACACCCAAAAATGGAGCAGGCAAGGAACATCTTGATTTATAAAACCACGCTGATGCACAAAAGCAATCAATTTTCCTTTATGGATCACAGCTGTGCCTCAAAGTTTACATCCAAGGCTTCACCTCCCATTGAGCCGTCTTCACGCCCAACAATGGAAAATTTATTGTTACTCCACAAACTGTCCATGCAAAAACTCTGCATGAATTTCATTGTGTATTTAACTGAGCCAGCAGATAAAGGATATTTAATGTTTACCAATAGCAACCACAGCCAAGAAAGAACGTTTACCACAGGTGCTGTTGTGTGAGGTAGAGAGCCTGATAAGTGTCTGTTGGCCACAGTAAATAAAGTAAGTATTATCAATGACACCTTCAGTGTCTGATGTGGACTGATCAGATTAACGAGGAAATCCAGGCAGCATGAGCTTAGCGCTGGCTGTGATATCTCAGGTTTATTTACAGAATTTCTTGTTCCCAAAAGTGGACTCAGGCAGAGATTCAGTTGTATGTTGATTATGTTTGAAATCAATTCATGATGTTAAGAGCCGACATAAAATGCAATTAACATACTGTATAATTTAGAAAATATTAGAAAATACGTTGATGTGATAAAATTGGATAGCTATTTGTAAGGTTTAATATTGGCAAGAATATTCATATTTAGGCTGTAGCTTTTTTTATTTTGCCTATAGTTAATTATAGTTGATTTGGATTCCTGAAAAACTGACTTTGACATAAAGCTTTGTCCATTTATTGCCCATATTAGACATGTATATTATTTATGATTCACAAATACATTTTTAGTTCTTCTCCTTGAGCATGCATGGGTTCTCTCTGGGTACTCCGGCTTCCTCCCACAGTCCAAAATCATGACTGTTAGGTTAATTGGCTTCTCTAAATTCACCTTAGGTGTGAGTGTGTGCGTGAAGGGTTGTTTGTCCTGTTTGTCTCTGTGTTGCCCTGTGATGGACTGGTGACCTGTCCAGGGTGAACCCCGCCTCTCACCCGTAGACAGCTTGAGAAAGGTACCAGCACCCCTCTCGACCCCAGCAGGGATAAGGGTGGCGGAAAATGGATGGATGGATTTTCAGTTCTATTTGTACCACAGATTGTTTATCTATGGGCTATTTATTTGTTTGCTTAGACCGTAAAACCAGCTTCCCTTTTAATTTTTTTCTGTTTAACCCCTGTGATAAAAAGGGATAGCCTGGGTCTGGTGGTTCTGAGGTATTGCTCCGTGAAAACGCGTTCCCTCCCAATTCACCAATTTCCAAATTATCTGATATATTTAAACCAACCATTGTGCACCATGAAACATGAGTTGTTTGATGATTTATTTCTTACAGTATTTCATGTGAATTTCTCATACTGTCATGATTCTGCACTTTTTGGTTCTGTTTAGGTTTTCTTTTTGAATTTTCAGTTACACTTTGATTCGTTTATTTCTTTGTTTTTCAGGTGATTGGTTTCATTTCCATTTTGTGTCATTCTAGTTGTTTTCTAGTTGTATTTGGGTTCAATGTATTTCTCAGTGTCCTTTTCCCTAGCTCCCTTCTAGATCCTTCTCTCCACACCTGCTTCCAATCAGTTGATTACTTCATTCTTTGTTCTGTTTGGCATTTATACTCCTCCTCTGCAGTTACTGTTGGCTGCATTCTCTTCATTCTTTCATTCCCTCCTTGACCTATGTGTTCCCTTTTGCTCTGGTTCCTGTTCTCACTGATTCGTTATTTATGGATTTAGGATTCTGTTGCCACCATTTGTTATTAAATCTGCAAGATACCACCTCAGCTTCCATCTATGCATTTTGGTCCTGTAAAAAAAACTTGACTCAACCTAACACATGCTTTGTATCCTTTATATACTGATCTGTGGTACGACTCACCCTGTTGATCACAGAAAGAGTGTGATGTAACATCTAAATATGTTGGACTTATCGGAATGGAAACCAGCCTTTTTTAATATTTGTGACCGGACCTGGCAATGCCAGCATATATCCCACAGCAGTTTTGGATCTGATAATGATGATCTATGATTTAAGTTTCATATGAAGGGAAAATTGAATGTCTAGGAGAACAAAATCTGGCTTCAGTTCTCCACCTCAGTCACCATCTATGTCGCTGGTTAACCCTGTCTGACCTATAACGAATTCATTCAATAGTTTTGAATCAAATGGAGCAAAACTGAGAATGTAAGAGTCTTTTGATTTGTGACTCACAAAACACAGTTTGTGAAGAGGTGTAACTTTTCATAACTGTAAAAGAAAGAAAATAATCTATTACATTATTTCTCTCTGCAACTTACAATGCATATGGTAGCCACATGATTCAATTTTACCTTCATACAGATTTTAAGCTTTGAAACTAACAGAAAGATCTTTAGGCAAACTTGGTATCTATAATATATTATGCTTCTCAAGCTATTTGATTTGTAACCATCGGCATCTGTGATGTAGGATCTGTTTACCTTCATCACTGCTTTAGTTTCAATAGAAACTCAGTTTTCACGTCCAGGCTCCAGTTAGTTTAAACTTAATCAGAAATATTTAGTTTCCTGACTGTTTCCCCACTCAGCGTTCAGCTAAATCAGGTCCAGTAATTAATGCTCCCCATCCAGCTTACTGGCTGAGGCCCTTGGCAGTGGTTCTGGCCCCTGGCAGTTACTTTATTTTTTTCTGGCCATGAGAGATGGAGCTTGGCTCGACTTTGAGATGCAACCCCAGAATGTTTTTGTTTGTCCGCCTGCTCTGTTTTTCTGTCGAGCAGAGGGGAACTGTGTGCCTCCAGGAGACGAGGATGTGAAGAAGCTGCTTTGTGCTGCTGGTTGGAGCCTTGGTTTCTGTCCCACAGCAGATGATCCCTTACTGGGGGACGTTCTGCCAGAGCTAATATTACATTACATGCAGCTAGACTAGAGAAAGAAAATAAACACTAATTATTTCTCCATCCATCCATCCATCCATCCATCCATCCATCCATCCATC